>NC_092768.1:10908946-10968946 GCF_047496795.1 Chiloscyllium punctatum | reverse complement strand
CGTTGTAAAGTAAGGGGATGGGTCTGGGTGGGATACTCTTGAGAGGGCCGGTGTGGACTTGTTGGGCCGAATGGCCTGCTTCCACACCGTGGGGACTCTACACAAAAAAAAACTCGAACACCCCTCACTTCGATGAAGGTAGCCTCAATGATATGGTGAAGCAGTGATGAACTCTTCCTGGTGTGTGTTTGGCATCTGTCACCCACCCCTCCCGATGTTAACTTTAAAGATCAGACTCACCTGCTAAGTGTGCTCCTCCTTGTCCTCCCCTCCCGTCCCCTCCCGTCCCCTCCCCTCCTCACCCCCTGGGGCTGAACCTCCTTCTCTGACTCAGCAGTCAGTTTGTAAGTCAGACACGGGGGACCGGAGGGGGGAATATGCAGTGCAAGTGTCAGTCCGAGCCCAACTGGATTGGATTCAGGAGCAAGGACCACGTGTGCACTTACATCCCTAACCCCAGGGTCGTGCTGTCATAACTGCACCCACTGTCGGGGTTAAATCATCTCCCGATTCCCTCCCGCAGAGCCTCCTGCCTGTCTTCCTTTCTCCGTGGGGGCAGCCCCACCTCGCTGGGGCCTACAGTCACTCCCGCAGCTTCACCTCACCTCGCTGGGGCCTACAGGCACTCCCGCAGCCTCACCCCACCTCGCTGGGGCCTACAGGCACTCCCGCAGCCTCACCTCACCTCGCTGGGGCCTACAGACACTCCCGCAGCCTCACCCCACCTCACTGGGGCCTACAGATACTCCTGCAGCCTCACCCCACCTCGCTGGGGCCTACAGGCACTCCCGCAGCCTCACCTCACCTCGCTGGGGCCTACAGGCACTCCCGCAGCCTCACCTCACCTTGCTGGGGCCTACAGGCACTCCCGCAGCCTCACCTCACCTCGCTGGGGCCTACAGATACTCCCGCAGCCTCACCTCACCTCGCTGGGGCCTACAGGCACTCCCGCAGCCTCACCCCACCTCACTGGGGCTAACAGACACTCCCGCAGCCTCACCCCACCTCACTGGGGCCTACAGATACTCCTGCAGCCTCACCCCACCTCGCTGGGGCCTACAGATACTCCTGCAGCCTCACCCCACCTCGCTGGGGCCTACAGATACTCCTGCAGCCTCACCCCACCTCGCTGGGGGCAACAGGCACTACCCTTTGGCTTTGTGCCCAGGTTTCCTGGGGCATGGACCACCAGGAATGGAGGGACGATCTGATATGAGAGTTTGAACACATGCCCATTGGGATTCTGAGACAGTTGAGAGGATAACACAGACTCGATGGGCTGAATGGCCTTTTTCATCGAATCCCTACAGCGTAGAAGCGGGCCGTTCAGTCCATCAAGTCCACACCGACCCTTCGAAGACCCCACAGTGCTGGGATTGGCTCTTCATGGCCCCGGGAAATCACTCAAGGTGTCACTCAGTTCAAGGGGCAAATAGGGATGGGTAACAAAAGCTGCCCAATACCCCATAGTCGGGCAGCGTGGATGACAACTTGTGAAATCCAGGTTTCTCCTGCTGGTTCGAACACACGGTGGGACAGTGAGGACGGCAGATGCTGGAACCCAGCGCACACAGACTGGAAAAGGTCACCACCAATGTCAACGGTCCGGGCCGAAAGCTTCCAGCTCTCGGCCCAAAACATTGGCTTCTCTGCTCCTTGGATGCTGTCTGACCTGTGACACTTCACAAACCTGCTGTTTATAGATTCATATGTCAGCGTTTTCATGGAAATTATATGAAGGAGTCGTGGAGACCTTGTTTTTTTTAAGGAGATCAATGCAGAAATATGAGGACATTATGGTTGATAAAGATATTTGAGGAAATGTTTGTTTGAGATGCTTGCTTGCTGAGGAGCTCCCTGCCAAGGCTGCCCAGGTTAGAGTTTCAGCTCTGGGCATTGTTTGATTTTTTTTTGATGTAGGTGTGAGAGGCCAGGAAAGAGCTTCCCCGCTCAGCTCGGCAGTTACTGCAAAACCTCAGATGATGGGGCCCAGTGTGGCACGAGGAGCAATCTTCCACTTTCAATCCAGATACAGCTCATGGGCACCAAGTAGACAAATTCCACACACGATCCTCACAGAACAAACTGCAACTGCAACAATCCCAGACCCATCTGCTTATATTTGGTGACATCTCAGTGTGCAGAACATCACACCTACAGCAGTGTGTACACCCCAATCCCCTGTGTACAGAACATCACACCTACAGCAGTGTGTACACCCCAATCCCCTGTGTACAGAACATCACACCTACAGCAGTGTGTACACCCCAATCCCCTGTGTACAGAACATCACACCTACAGCAGTGTGTACACCCCAATCCCCAGTGTACAGATCATCACACCTACAGCAGTGTGTACACCCCAATCCCCTGTGTACAGAACATCACACCTAGAGCAGTGTGTACATCCCAATCCCCTGTGTACAGAACATCACACCTACAGCAGTGTGTACATCCCAATCCCCTGTGTACAGAACATCACACCTACAGCAGTGTGTACACCCCAATCCCCTGTGTACACAACATCACACCTACAGCAGTGTGTACATCCCAATCCCCTGTGTACAGAACATCACACCCAGAGCAGTGTGTACACCCCAATCCCCTGTGTACAGAACATCACACCTACAGCAGTGTGTACATCCCAATCCCCTGTATACAGAACATCACACCTAGAGCAGTGTGTACATCCCAATCCCCTGTGTACAGAACATCACACCTCGAGCAGTGTGTACACCCCAATCCCCTGTGTACAGAACATCACACCTACAGCAGTGTGTACACCCCAATCCCCTGTGTACAGAACATCACACCTACAGCAGTGTGTACATCCCAATCCCCTGTGTACAGAACATCACACCCAGAGCAGTGTGTACACCCCAATCCCCTGTGTACAGAACATCACACCTACAGCAGTGTGTACATCCCAATCCCCTGTATACAGAACATCACACCTGGAGCAGTGTGTACATCCCAATCCCCTGTGTACAGAACATCACACCTCGAGCAGTGTGTACACCCCAATCCCCTGTGTACAGAACATCACACCTACAGCAGTGTGTACACCCCAATCCCCTGTGTACAGAACATCACACCTACAGCAGTGTGTACACCCCAATCCCCAGTGTACAGATCATCACACCTACAGCAGTGTGTACACCCCAATCCCCTGTGTACAGAACATCACACCTAGAGCAGTGTGTACACCCCAATCCCCTGTGTACAGAACATCACACCTACAGCAGTGTGTACATCCCAATCCCCTGTGTACAGAACATCACACCTACAGCAGTGTGTACACCCCAATCCCCTGTGTACAGAACATCACACCTACAGCAGTGTGTACACCCCAATCACCTGTGTACAGAACATCACACCTAGAGCAGTGTGTACACCCCAATCCAATGTGTACAGAACATCACACCTACAGCAGTGTGTACATCCCAATCCCCTGTGTACAGAACATCACACCTAGAGCAGTGTGTACATCCCAATCCCCTGTGTACAGAACATCACACCTACAGCAGTGTGTACATCCCAATCCCCTGTGTACAGAACATCACACCTACAGCAGTGTGTACACCCCAATCCCCTGTGTACACAACATCACACCTACAGCAGTGTGTACATCCCAATCCCCTGTGTACAGAACATCACACCCAGAGCAGTGTGTACACCCCAATCCCCTGTGTACAGAACATCACACCTCGAGCAGTGTGTACACCCCAATCCCCTGTGTACAGAACATCACACCTACAGCAGTGTGTACACCCCAATCCCCTGTGTACAGAACATCACACCTAGAGCAGTGTGTACACCCCAATCCCCTGTGTACAGAACATCACACCTACAGCAGTGTGTACACCCCAATCCCCTGTGTACAGAACATCACACCTAGAGCAGTGTGTACATTCCAATCCCCTGTGTACAGAACATCACACCTACAGCAGTGTGTACATCCCAATCCCCTGTGTAGAGAACATCACACCTACAGCAGTGTGTACACCCCAATCCCCTGTGTACAGAACATCACACCTACAGCAGTGTGTACATCCCAATCCCCTGTGTACAGAACATCACACCTAGAGCAGTGTGTACATCCCAATCCCCTGTGTACACAACATCACACCTAGAGCAGTGTGTACACCGCAATCCCCTGTGTACAGAACATCACACCTACAGCAGTGTGTACATCCCAATCCCCTGTATACAGAACATCACACCTAGAGCAGTGTGTACATCCCAATCCCCTGTAAACAGAACATCACACCTACAGCAGTGTGTACACCCCAATCCCCTGTGTACACAACATCACACCTAGAGCAGTGTGTACACCCCAATCCCCTGTGTACAGAACATCACACCGAGAGCAGTGTGTACACCCCAATCCCCTGTGTACAGAACATCACACCTACAGCAGTGTGTACATCCCAATCCCCTGTGTGCAGAACATCACACCGAGAGCAGTGTGTACACCCCAATCCCCTGTGTACAGAACATCACACCTACAGCAGTGTGTACACCCCAATCCCCTGTGTACAGAACATCACACCGAGAGCAGTGTGTACACCCCAATCCCCTGTGTACAGAACATCACACCTACAGCAGTGTGTACACCCCAATCCCCTGTGTACAGAACATCACACCTACAGCAGTGTGTACATCCCAATCCCCTGTGTACAGAACATCACACCGAGAGCAGTGTGTACACCCCAATCCCCTGTGTACAGAACATCACACCTACAGCAGTGTGTACATCCCAATCCCCTGTGTACAGAACATCACACCTACAGCAGTGTGTACACCCCAATCCCCTGTATACAGAACATCACACCTACAGTAGTGTGTACATCCCAATCCCCTGTATACAGAACATCACACCTACAGCAGTGTGTACACCCCAATCCCCTGTGTACAGAACATCACACCTACAGCAGTGTGTACATCCCAATCCCCTGTGTACAGAACATCACACCTAGAGCAGTGTGTACACCCCAATCCCCTGTGTACAGAACATCACACCTAGAGCAGTGTGTACATCCCAATCCCCTGTGTACAGAACATCACACCTACAGCAGTGTGTACACCCCAATCCCCTGTGTACAGAACATCACACCTACAGCAGTGTGTACACCCCAATCCCCTGTGTACAGAACATCACACCGAGAGCAGTGTGTACACCCCAATCCCCTGTGTACAGAACATCACACCTACAGCAGTGTGTACACCCCAATCCCCTGTGTACAGAACATCACACCTACAGCAGTGTGTACACCCCAATCCCCTGTGTGCAGAACATCACACCTAGAGCAGTGTGTTCACCCCAATCCCCTGTGTACAGAACATCACACCTACAGCAGTGTGTACATTCCAATCCCCTGTGTGCAGAACATCACACCTACAGCAGTGTGTACATCCCAATCCCCTGTGTACAGAACATCACACCTACAGCAGTGTCTACACCCCAATCCCCTGTGTACAGAACATCACACCTAGAGCAGTGTGTACATCCCAATCCCCTGTGTACAGAACATCACACCTACAGCAGTGTGTACACCCCAATCCCCTGTGTACAGAACATCACACCTAGAGCAGTGTGTACACCCCAATCCCCTGTGTACAGAACATCACACCTCCAGCAGTGTGTACATCCCAATCCCCTGTGTACAGAACATCACACCTCGAGCAGTGTGTACACCCCATTCCCCTGTGTACAGAACATCACACCTACAGCAGTGTGTACACCCCAATCCCCTGTGTACAGAACATCACACCTACAGCAGTGTGTACATCCCAATCCCCTGTGTACAGAACATCACACCCAGAGCAGTGTGTACACCCCAATCCCCTGTGTACAGAACATCACACCTACAGCAGTGTGTACATCCCAATCCCCTGTATACAGAACATCACACCTAGAGCAGTGTGTACATCCCAATCCCCTGTGTACAGAACATCACACCTCGAGCAGTGTGTACACCCCAATCCCCTGTGTACAGAACATCACACCTACAGCAGTGTGTACACCCCAATCCCCTGTGTACAGAACATCACACCTACAGCAGTGTGTACACCCCAATCCCCAGTGTACAGATCATCACACCTACAGCAGTGTGTACACCCCAATCCCCTGTGTACAGAACATCACACCTAGAGCAGTGTGTACATCCCAATCCCCTGTGTACAGAACATCACACCTACAGCAGTGTGTACATCCCAATCCCCTGTGTACAGAACATCACACCTACAGCAGTGTGTACACCCCAATCCCCTGTGTACACAACATCACACCTACAGCAGTGTGTACATCCCAATCCCCTGTGTACAGAACATCACACCCAGAGCAGTGTGTACACCCCAATCCCCTGTGTACAGAACATCACACCTACAGCAGTGTGTACATCCCAATCCCCTGTATACAGAACATCACACCTAGAGCAGTGTGTACATCCCAATCCCCTGTGTACAGAACATCACACCTCGAGCAGTGTGTACACCCCAATCCCCTGTGTACAGAACATCACACCTACAGCAGTGTGTACACTCCAATCCCCTGTGTACAGAACATCACACCTAGAGCAGTGTGTACACCCCAATCCCCTGTGTACAGAACATCACACCTACAGCAGTGTGTACACCCCAATCCCCTGTGTACAGAACATCACACCTAGAGCAGTGTGTACATTCCAATCCCCTGTGTACAGAACATCACACCTACAGCAGTGTGTACATTCCAATCCCCTGTGTACAGAACATCACACCTACAGCAGTGTGTACATCCCAATCCCCTGTGTACAGAACATCACACCTACAGCAGTGTCTACACCCAAATCCCCTGTGTACAGAACATCACACCTAGAGCAGTGTGTACACCCCAATCCCCTGTGTACAGAACATCACACCTACAGCAGTGTGTACATCCCAATCCCCTGTGTACAGAACATCACACCTACAGCAGTGTGTACACCCCAATCCCCTGTGTACAGAACATCACACCTACAGCAGTGTGTACACCCCAATCCCCTGTATACAGAACATCACACCTACAGCAGTGTGTACACCCCAATCCCCTGTGTACAGAACATCACACCTACAGCAGTGTGTACATCCCAATCCCCTGTGTAGAGAACATCACACCTACAGCAGTGTGTACACCCCAATCCCCTGTGTACAGAACATCACACCTACAGCAGTGTGTACATCCCAATCCCCTGTGTACAGAACATCACACCTAGAGCAGTGTGTACATCCCAATCCCCTGTGTACACAACATCACACCTAGAGCAGTGTGTACACCCCAATCCCCTGTGTACAGAACATCACACCTACAGCAGTGTGTACATCCCAATCCCCTGTGTACACAACATCACACCTAGAGCAGTGTGTACATCCCAATCCCCTGTAAACAGAACATCACACCTACAGCAGTGTGTACACCCCAATCCCCTGTGTACACAACATCACACCTAGAGCAGTGTGTACACCCCAATCCCCTGTGTACAGAACATCACACCTACAGCAGTGTGTACATCCCAATCCCCTGTGTACAGAACATCACACCCAGAGCAGTGTGTACACCCCAATCCCCTGTGTACAGAACATCACACCTACAGCAGTGTGTACATCCCAATCCCCTGTATACAGAACATCACACCTAGAGCAGTGTGTACATCCCAATCCCCTGTGTACAGAACATCACACCTACAGCAGTGTGTACACCCCAATCCCCTGTGTACAGAACATCACACCTACAGCAGTGTGTACACCCCAATCCCCTGTGTACAGAACATCACACCGAGAGCAGTGTGTACACCCCAATCCCCTGTGTACAGAACATCACACCTACAGCAGTGTGTACATCCCAATCCCCTGTGTGCAGAACATCACACCTACAGCAGTGTGTACACCCCAATCCCCTGTGTACAGAACATCACACCTAGAGCAGTGTGTACACCCCAATCCCCTGTGTACAGAACATCACACCTACAGCAGTGTGTACATCCCAATCCCCTGTGTACAGAACATCACACCGAGAGCAGTGTGTACACCCCAATCCCCTGTGTACAGAACATCACACCTACAGCAGTGTGTACATCCCAATCCCCTGTGTACAGAACATCACACCTACAGCAGTGTGTACACCCCAATCCCCTGTATACAGAACATCACACCTACAGTAGTGTGTACATCCCAATCCCCTGTATACAGAACATCACACCTACAGCAGTGTGTACACCCCAATCCCCTGTGTACAGAACATCACACCTACAGCAGTGTGTACATCCCAATCCCCTGTGTACAGAACATCACACCTAGAGCAGTGTGTACACCCCAATCCCCTGTGTACAGAACATCACACCTACAGCAGTGTGTACATCCCAATCCCCTGTGTACAGAACATCACACCTACAGCAGTGTGTACACCCCAATCCCCTGTGTACAGAACATCACACCTACAGCAGTGTGTACATCCCAATCCCCTGTGTGCAGAACATCACACCTAGAGCAGTGTGTACACCCCAATCCCCTGTGTACAGAACATCACACCTACAGCAGTGTGTACACCCCAATCCCCTGTGTACAGAACATCACACCTACAGCAGTGTGTACACCCCAATCCCCTGTGTACAGAACATCACACCTACAGCAGTGTGTACATTCCAATCCCCTGTGTACAGAACATCACACCTACAGCAGTGTGTACATCCCAATCCCCTGTGTACAGAACATCACACCTACAGCAGTGTCTACACCCCAATCCCCTGTGTACAGAACATCACACCTAGAGCAGTGTGTACATCCCAATCCCCTGTGTACAGAACATCACACCTACAGCAGTGTGTACACCCCAATCCCCTGTGTACAGAACATCACACCTACAGCAGTGTGTACACCCCAATCCCCTGTGTACAGAACATCACACCTACAGCAATGTGTACACCCCAATCCCCTGTGTACAGAACATCACACCTACAGCAGTGTGTACACCCCAATCCCCTGTGTACAGAACATCACACCTACAGCAGTGTGTACACCCCAATCCCCTGTGTACAGAACATCACACCTCCAGCAGTGTGTACATCCCAATCCCCTGTGTACAGAACATCACACCTAGAGCAGTGTGTACATCCCAATCCCCTGTGTACACAACATCACACCTCGAGCAGTGTGTTCACCCCAATCCCCTGTGTAAAGAACATCACACCTACAGCAGTGTGCACATCCCAATCCCCTGTGTACAGAACATCACACCTAGAGCAGTGTGTACACCCCAATCCCCTGTGTAAAGAACATCACATCTACAGCAGTGTGTACACCCCAATCCCCTGTGTACAGAACATCACACCTACAGCAGTGTGTACACCCCAATCCCCTGTGTACAGAACATCACACCTAGAGCAGTGTGTTCACCCCAATCCCCTGTGTACAGAACATCACACCTAGAGCAGTGTGTACACCCCAATCCCCTGTGTACAGAACATCACACCTACAGCAGTGTGTACACCCCAATCCCCTGTGTACAGAACATCACACCTAGAGCAGTGTGTACATCCCAATCCCCTGTGTACAGAACATCACACCTAGAGCAGTGTGTACATCCCAATCGTTTTCATATTCTGCTAAGACCATAAGAAATCGGGATAGCAGCAGGATATCGAGCCCCTCGAGCTTGCTCCCCCCTTCCATGGGATTGTAGCCGATCTGACATTCCTCACATCTACCTTCCTCCCCCCTCCCCCAACTCCCATTGCACGACTGCTGGAGAATCGCTGAATCTCAGCCTTCAATATACACGTGATCTCTGCCCCCACACCTCTCTCTCTCTGTGGCAAGGACGTGTAATGACCCACAACCCCCCAAGAGAAGGAACTCCATCCCATCTCCGTCCGAATTGGCTGCCCCTTTATTCTGAGACTATGCTCTCTGTCCCTTGACTCTCCCATGACAGTGGGATGGGAGGGGAACACCCCCTCAGCGCTGACCCTGTCAAGTGCCAATATGTTACATTGAGATCACCTCTCATTCCTCTAATCTGCAGTGGGTAGAGTCCCAACCTGTTCAGCCTTTGCTCTTAAGACAATCTCTCCAACCCAGTGAACCTTCTGTGAAGTGTCTCCAATGAAATGAAACCTTTTCTGAAATAACAGAGAACCGAAGCTGCTCAGAGTACTCCAGATGTGGTCTCCCCAGCACCTTGTACAGCTGCAAGAAGACTTGCCTACTCTCATACTCCAACCACGCCCCCTCCCATCCCGCACCCCCCACCCCCCCCCAAGAACTAACACCTATTGGCCAAACACGTTTGGTTTTCAAAAAAACTGAACCTCCGTAGACAGAAATCTACATTTCCTCTCGACCTGGTCTCTGTTAGTGCATGTATTTGGTTTATTTGGGAGGTTATATTTTCATGTCACAATCCAGTCCTTCAATACTTGACCAATAAATCGACAATTTAGCAATAGTTGATGGAACATGGGCCAATGGATTTTTAAAATGTATTTTAAGTCCAATGGAGAAAGAGAGTTATGACTGGCCCTGTTGGGAACTGGGTAAGATAATTAAATTCATGTTATGAATGATGTCGTGAGGAGGTGGGCGATATAAAATACACACCTCCCTTTTGGAACGTAAGATAATGTAGAGCTGGGAAGCCTGTTAGATTGGAAGGTGAATGTGAGTTTGTTTGTAGGACCACTTGCATAGCTACACTGGAGACTCATGATAAAGACCCAAATCAGGCGAGTTAGACTTCAATGCAAGTTCTCTCACACCTTCCCAAAATTCAAGTCCGACTGTTTCAAATGTCCTGGAACTGAAAAGATTCGGAGCGATAAAAAATCTGCAAGCTGTCAATCTGAACAGGAAGAGGTTCATCCCAGACACCAGATTCGGTATTGGTCCCATTCATTCCCATCCTAGCCTCCCTGAAAGTGCCACCCAGTTAATCCCACTCTCCAGGTGATGCTCTCTGGGCGGTCCGAAACCTGTTGACCTTCCAGCTGAAGGTGCTGACCCTGACTGAGTGTTGTGGACTGGCACATTCCAAGGTCCAGGACTACGTGTTGAGGGATGCACTGAAGCTTGGGGCAGCTGCCGCCAAGGCGCGGTGGGGAAAGACCACCGTGTAAGATCGGCCTGCCGAAAGAAGAACAGGGGGCCCACTCAGTCTTTGGGTTCTGCTGACGCCTCGGCTAAATATATGGACATATGATTGATAAACGTACAGACCTGTATATACAAATGATAAATTCTGATCTCTGTATACAAATGTTTACCTATGCATGGCATGACCAACCACACAGACCATCAAATTATTTTATGAATAAAGTATATTTTTGAAATTAAAAAAATCCCACTCTCCAGGTGTCAGTCGGCAATCTCCGAGCCAGACATTTGCAGGTTCAAATCCCACCTCAGGACATTCATTACCAGAACGGGAGAAACAGGAGCAGGAGTGGGCCATTCAGCCCATCTAACCTGCTCCACCATTCGGTACAATCATAGCTGATCTAAGGCTTCAAACGCATTTTCCTCACTCTCCTTTTCCTTTCGTAGATGGATCAATGGGAGGTTACCGGGAGTGAAAACAAGGTGGGTTATTGTCTGAAATGGTGCGAGATTGGGAAAGGGGGAGGTGCAGTGAGACCTGGGCGTCCCTGTACACCAGTCGCTGAGAGTAAACATTGCAGGAACAGCAGGAGGTGAAGAAGGGAAATGGGCTGTTAGCCTCGATAGTGAGAGGGTTGGAGCACAGGAGCAGGGATATCTCACTGGAACTGGGCAGGGCCTTGGTAAGACCACACCGGGAGGACTGTGGGGGCTGTTTGGATCTCCTTATCCAGAGAAGGATGTTCTGGTGATGGAGGGATTGCAGCAAAGGTTTCCCAGACTGATCCCCGGGATGGCAGGACTGACGGATGCAGGGAGACCCGATTGGGTTAGGATTATATTCACCGGAGTTCAGAAGAATGAGGGGGAAATCTCACAGAAAATTCTGACAGGGACTGGGCAGGGTAAAACACAGGAAGGATCTTCCCAATGACCAGCCTGGCTGCATCCAATCTGTGGAATTCTTTACCACAGAGAGCTGTTTAATCAGGGAGGAGGGGAATCGAGAGTTAGGCGGAAGAGGCAGGGTAGTGGGGTTGGATGGTGGTGCAGGCTGGATGGGATGAATGGCCTCTGTTTGCCCTCCTGTTCCATGCTGATGAACACAAACAGCCTATGGCTGTCGCTGCAGCAGGATGACTCCTCGGTTTTAGCTGTCGCTGATATACCCACCCTCACTCTCAGCCAGAACTGCTGCCTGATACAAACCCTTCGGGGTATCAGGCTAACTTCAGCGCCAGCCCCTCTATATGCCGGCTGTTTCCAGCGGTGACCGGCTGGGTAACTAGAGAAACACACGTTAATAAAACAACCCTGGAGAAATCCAAACGCTACGTGAGGGAAGGTTTAAGGATCCAATTGAACCTGCCATTAGGGACTGGGAACACAATTATTCCTCTGGAAGCAAGGAAGGCAAACCCTCAACGGATGAAATTTGTGGGGAAAAAGCGAGGGAGTGTCAGGAAGGCAGATTTGCATTGATGCAGCGCCTCTTGCGACTGCGAACTTGCCCCTGAAGAGCTGCTGAAGTGAAGGATTGTGGAGCTGTCCGACATGTAGTCATTGATCCGTTCACAATGGGACCAGGTTCAAGAACATCTGTTTCAGTGATCTACTTCAGAATAGAGGCGTTAGATCTTTCACAGCAAGTGTTCCCCGCTATCCCCCAACTCCCCACCCCCGGCCACAGCTGTCAGAGCAGGCCCGGGCCTGGGATTCACTGGGTCAGGTTCAATAAAACCTGAGGGGCCTGTCAGTTTGGATGGAGGTGAGGAGAGATTTCTTCTCTCCTCGAGTCGAAGGTCTTTGGGATTCTCTCTCTCTCTTTGCGAGGGCTGCTCCAGCATTGAACAGATTCCAAGCTGGGATCTACCGGGTATTGGTCTCACAGACAGTGATGGAAACATAGCAACTAGGAGCAGGAGTAGGCCGTTCGGCCCTTCCAGCCTGTTTCCCCACTCAATATGATCATGGCTGATCATCCAAGTCAGTCTCCCGTTCCCACTTTCTCCCACAAACCCTTTGATCCCTTTAGCCTCAAGAACTATATGAAAACATCTTTCCCCAACCCCTCTGTGGCGGTGAATTCCACAGACTCGCCACTCTCTGGGGGAAAGTGAGGACCGCAGATGTTGGAGTTGAGTCAAGAGTGGGGTGCTAGAAAAGCACAGCAGGTCAGGAAGCATCCGAGGAGCATAAGAATCGACGTTTCAGGCAAGAGCCCTACATCAGGAATTCCTAATTGAGAATTTCAGCCTGGAACCTTTCCTGGGATCCCACACACAATCCCACTTGGTAGGCCTTGTTCCCTGGGATCTTGTGCACAGTCCTGCTTGGTTTAGCCTTGTGTCATAGTAATAGAAGCAGGAGTAGGCCATTTGGCTCATTGAATCTGAACATCATTCACTGAGATCATGGCTGATCTATCCATTGTCCCAGCTCCTCCTACCTGTATTATCCCCATAACCCTTAATTCCCCTACCGTGGAATTCCATCCAACTGTGTCTTGAATATATTTAATGAAGCTGCTCTACTGCTTCTTTGGGCAGAGAATTCCATAAATCCACCACGCTCTCGGAAAAGCAGTTCCTCCTCATCTCTGTCCTAAATCTACTCCCCCTAATCTTCAGGCTGTGCCCCCCCAGTCCTAGTCTCACCCACCAGCAGAAACAACTTGCCTGCCTCTACCTATCTATCCCTTTCATAAGTTTATACGTTTCTATAAGATTGTTCTCTGGGATCCTGCACACCATCCCACTCAGTTTAGCCTTGTTTCGTGGGATCCCATGCACAGTCCCAGAGATTAGAAGAAAGAATTCCTTCTCTCAGAAGATTTTCACTCTTGGGAATGCCTAGCCACAGAGAGCTGTTGGGGGGCGGGGGGGGGGGTGGCAGAGCCCTTGTGGATATTGAAGGCTGAGAGATTCCCAATAAGTCTGGGAGTCAAGGGAAAGTGGAAGAAAGTGGATGTGAAGAATGTTGGGTCAACCATGCAGGTGTGAGGGGAAAAATGGCCTACCCCCGTTCCTATTACCTACAGGGCTTACTTGGTCTTTGGAGGGTCGGTGTTTCTGCACTCTGGGGATTCTATAGATTTCTATGGGACATGTGGGAGATAATGAGGGATGAGGACAGAGAGAGACACATTATGTTCCCATTAGTGAAGGGGGTAATGACCAGGGGGTATAGATTGAAGGCAAAAGATAGAAGGTTCAGGGTAAGTGTTGAGGAGATGTCTCCTTCTGAGGATGGTGAGAGTCTGGAACCTGCTAACACAAAGGGTGGCAGTGTCAGAAACTCTCATAATATTTCAGCTGTGCTTAGATCAAAGGAAAATCCTGCAGAGGCTGGAAATCTCAAGCCCAGAGAGAGAGAGAGAGAGAGAGAGAGAGAAAGCACTGGAGAAACTCAGCAGAACTAGCACAGTCGGAATTCTAATCTTGTAGATTCTAGTCTGTGGAGAGACAAATTGAGTTTCGAGTCCTGTGACACTCCTTCAGTCTTTAAATATTCGCCTGCACTGACGTAGCCTCGTGAGCCAAGGGCCAAAGATCTGGAAAGTGGGATTGGCATAGAGTCAGATTGATGTTGTTATGATGATGAGTCAAATGGCGTTCATCTTTCTGTAAAGATCAGAGACTCTTGGGGCAGGACAGAGAAAGAAAGAGAGAGATAGACAGGATAATTAGTTCTTTCTGTCTGCAAGACAGAACAAAACTGTGATGACACTGCTGCCATCTCAGCTTTCTGGGATACAATAAGCCTTTCATTGAGGTGGGTCCTTGAATCTGTCTCATTAAAGACTCACCAGCAGAGTTAGTGTCTGGTGAGCTCAGCCCCAGTCAGTGACACCCATTTGGGATCTGGCCACACAACCCCCAACCTTAGGCCTGGCCTCGTTCCCATAGGGAACTCAGACACTCATCATTCTGACATCATGTCAAATCCCTCCCCACCCCCCCACACTGCCCTGCGGTGCAGGCGTTCAGCAGAGCTACAAACACAGCAGACCCTCTCCTCATCTTTCCTCCTTCCTTCCTTTCCCCACCTCCCTTGCCCTCCTCTTCCTCCCACTTGCTCCTCCCCTCACTCCTCTTCTTTTCCCTCCTCTTCCCTACCCTCCCCTTCCTCTTCCTTTCCCTCCCCCTTCCTCTCCACATCCTTTCCACTCTCCCCTCCTCTCCATCCCTCCATCCTCTTTCTTCCCCTCCTCTTCCCCCCTCCCCATTCCTTCTCTCCCCTCCTCTCTATTTACTCCTCTTTTCCTCCTTCCCTTCTAATTCCTCCACTTCCCTCCCCTGTCTTTCCCCTTCTCTTTTCCCTTTCCCTTCCATCCCTTTCCCTTCCACCTCCTCCATTCCCTCCTGTGTTTCCCCTCCCCTGTCCTTCCCCACCCACTGCTTCTTCCCCTCTCTGCTCATCACATGATCCCATCTCCTGACCCCTCCAATCATTCCTTCTTGGTCTGACCCCCACATCGGAATCACCTTCACTTCCACCAATAGGATGAAGGAGCGGCTCTTCATTACCCAGTAGTAATAGGAGGGATCGACTCTTGTTACCCAATTGGATGAGGGACCAGTTCTTTTTGACCTGATCCAGACTCTTCCTCCATGTGACACTAAAATAAAACACAGACTCTGGGATGGTAGACATCTGAACCAGAACCAGAGAGAGTGCTGGAGAAACTCAGTGGGTCAGGCAGTGTTGGGGCAGGGTGCAAGCAACTAGGATGGTGGCTGACCGGATTGGAAACATTAACCCTTGCTTCTCTCTCTCTCTTCAGACTCACTGAGATTCTCCAGCATTTTGTGACTCTGTCTCCACTGAGATGGAGGGGGAATGGTCCCAAACAATCAACCTCCACCAGAGACACCCCTCCCTTTCCCAAAGTCCCCATCTCTGTCCTGGCCTGAGATTCCTCCGAGATCTCTATGCTTTACAAGAAGAATTATTTTGGGAATTTAGGCATCACTGGCTGAGCCCAGCATTTACTGCCCCTGTCCCTAGTTGCCCCCCTTGAGAAGGTGGGGGTGAGCTGCATTTCCTGCCCCTGGTTTCCCCCCCTTGAGAAGGTGGGGGTGAGCTGCCTTCTTGAACCGCTGCAGTCCATGTGCTGTGGGTAGACCTACAACGTCCCTTAGGGAGGGAATTCCAGGATTGGGACCCAGCCACACTGAAGGAACGGCCGATATATTTCCAAGTCGGGATGGGGAGGGGCTCGGAGGGGAACGTCTGTGATCATCTAAACATTGTATTTGTTATTTTACTATGGAATATTGGTATCACTTACAAGACCAACATTTTTGACTTGCCCATAATTAGCCTACTGAACTGAGTGACTTCATAGAATCATAGAAACTCTAGAATGTGGAATCAGGCCATTCGGCCCAACAGGTCCACAGCAACCCTTTGAACAGGATACCACCCAGACCTATCCCCTACCATATCCCTGTAAGCCTGCATTCCCAGTGGCTAATCAGCCTAGCCTGCACATCCCTGGACACTGTGGACGATCCACCCGAACCTGCACCTGGACTGTGGGATGAAACCGGAGTAGCCAGAGGAAACCCACGCAGGAACAGGGAGAAAGGCCATACATTCAGTCGCCTGAGGGTGTAATTGAACCCAGGTCTGTGGGCTCGGTCATTTCCGAGGGCAGTCAGGAGTCGACTGCATTGCTGTGGGTCTGGAGTCACGTGTAGGCCAGACCTGGGTAAGGACAACAGATTTCCCTCCCTGATTGACAGTTTCATGGTCACCAGCACTGAGACTAGTTTACAATCCCAGATTTATTAAATTAATCCAAATTCCACTGCTGCTGTGTGGAATTTGAGCCTGTCAGTAGGGCATTAGTCCTAAGACTCTGCATGAGGAGTTCAGTGACATAGAAAACAGGAGAAGGCCATTCAGCCCTTTGAGCCTGCTCCACCATTCAATAGGGTGGTGATAGATCATCCAACTCAATCCTCTGTCTCCACTTCCTCTACAACCATTACACGCACTAACATTATCTCCGTTACCCCTTGGCTATTGCTGAATTGTGGGTAAAAATAGTTGCACTTGGAGGGGAAAAAAACAGGTTTTCATCTGTAAACAAGGCCCATCTTCAAATTACTGTGTGTGTCAACGTTGATTTGATGCTGCTCCAGGGAGGATTGTGTTCCCATCATCAAGGCACTATATAAATGCAAACTATTGTTACTGGAAAAGCACAGCAGGTCAGGCAGCATCCGAGGAGCAGGAGAATCAATGTTTCGGGTATAAGCCCTTCATCAGGGGCTGATGCCTGAAATGTCGACTCTCCTGCCCCTCGGATGCTGCCTGAGCTGCTGTGCTTTTCCAGCAACACACTCTCGACTCTGATCTCCAGCATCTGCAGTGTTCACTTACTCCAAACGATTGTTGTTGCCATCTTCAATGGGTATTCAAGCTGGGCAGGGTAGTACATGCAAAACCAGGGTCACTTTAGTGGCTCCCCTCACTTTCACACCCTTCTGTGTTAGCTCCACACCCCATCTCCACCATCTGTCCCAAAATTCTCTTCCAGTGAGTAAAGCTCACAAATCTCCTCTGCCTCAGAGTTAAATTTAAATTGCTTCAGGCTGTGGTCAATTTGAAGCAGCCAATAGAGAGGGAAACAGCCAGGCTATCAGCTCCCAAATAAAGAAAGCGGTGTTTCTGCACCCCCTCCCCCCTCCCCCTCAAGATCAGTATGATTAGATTAGATTACTTACAGTGTGGAAACAGACCATTCGGCCCAACAAGTTCACACCGACTTGCCGAAGCGCAACCCACCCTACATGTACCCCTTTACCTAACACTATGGGCAATTTAGCATGGCCAATTCACCTAATAACCTGCACATCTTTGGACTGTGGGAGGAAACCGGAGCACCCGGAGAAAACCCACACAGACACGTATGTTTTAAGTCAAGCTGCCAGTTGGGCTGCAGGACTAAACAAAACAGGCAAACATACCTTCCTCCTTAAATCATCAGACTCTGTCCCAGAAAACAGAAATTCCAATTGACTTTACAGCCCCACCTAGTGCCTGGGCCCCACGGAATATCACAGTCATCAAAACAATGTGTCGATAGGCTGTGAAATAAACAGAGATACTCTGCAAGATCATCGTGGGACAGTGCTGCCTTGGGCTTTACTGCAAAGTGGACGATGGCCTACTTTCCATCTTCCCTAGCACAACGCCAACCGCTTTGCGTATTTCTGCCAAAGTCACCAGCAAAGACGTGAAAGGAAAACAAGACTAGGAGGATATTCAGCCCGTCCAGCCTGGTCTGCCAACTCAATACCGCCACTCCCTTCCCCATGATCTCATCTTGGCCTCAGCACTATTTTCCAGTCCTTCACCTGTTACTCATTAAAAATCTAACTTCTTGTTAACAAAAGGAACTGCTGTCACACTTCCTGCTATTGCATAAACTTGCCATCAACGGGGAGTAAAGAGCACCAGCCAGTTTGCTTGTTTCCTGATTCACTGAGTAAATCAAACACAGACTGAGAACAGGGATATCTGAATGTTACCTTGAACAGTGCAGGATTGGGGAGCAAGAGGGAGGTGGAAAGGTGTAGAAACATAAGAGTTGGGCATTCGGCCCTTCGAGTCTGATCCACCATTGATTGAGAGCAAAATCCAGAATTCTGCTAACAACTGCTCTGAGGCTCCCCATTTTCTCTCCGCCACCCCTTCCCCTTGAGGAGCTTGTGCGTTGAAAATGTCAGCTTTCCAAGCAGTTTGTATAAAGAATAACTGAGGTTGTTAATAAACCACCCAACTCCTTTTTTTGTAGGGGGGTGTGTGTGTGTGGAAAGGTGAGCAGCATAGCCCTCCACATTTAAAATTCAGCTGAAAGTATTCAACATCATTCACCACAATAATTTCTCTTCTCCCTGCCTCAAACAGACCGATAATTGCTTTAGTTACTCTCTCCCTGTCTTATAATTGATCTTTTACAATGAGGTTACAAATTAATCCTGCCTCATTGCCCAACAAGATCCAAAACAGTTTCTTACTGAGTTGGTTCCACAACATCTTGCTCTTCCAAAAAGTCACAAAAGCGTTTTACAAACTTCATCTTCCAAGATCACCTGTGCCTGCTTGTTTGGTCCAGTTTGGGTGAAGATTAAAGTCTCGCATGGCTATTACATTGCATTTTGTACAAGCTTTAATATTTCTTAGCTAATCCTCTGTTTAACAAGGTAACTCTTCGGGATTACAATAATTAGTTAAGTGGTTGCTTTTGATCGGTGCTGATTAAATGGACTGTATTGTAGATCCCTAAGAATCTACTTTTAGTGGTTACTGTTAGTATTATAACTATCCCAATGTCATTTATTCACACTGATTCAACTCCCTGATCGACTGAGCCAAGATAATTTCTCATCATGGTGGATCACCTTTCACTGAAAGGAGGAGCACAAAATTATGTCCATGGGCAAGCAGTTAATCTTGAAATCCTGTAAAATGATGCAAAACCCAGAATCTTGTTCTACAGCTATCAAAGTGAATATGCTTTGTATAAAGTGGGTGCAAAGGAATGCCGAAATAAAGACACACAACTCCAGGTTATAATCCAACAGGTTTATTTGGAAGCACTAGTTTTTGGAGCACTGCTCCTTCAACCACCTGTTGAAGGAGCAGCGCTCCGAAAACTGGTGCTTCCAAATAAACCTGTTGGACACTAATCTGGTGTTGCATGATTTTTAACTTTGTTCACCCCACTCCAACACCGGCACCGCCAAATCAAAGACAAAATAGTGTGGGTGCTGGAAATCTGAAACACGCACAGAAACTGCTGCAGAAACTCAGCAGGTCTGGTAGCATCTGTGGAGAAAGAGAGAGAGAGAGAGTGTTAACGTTTCAGGTCCAGTGACCCTTCTTCAAAACCTGCATATTAAGATATTAACTCTGGTCGTCCACAGACACTATTAAACCTGCTGAGTTTCTCCAGTATTTTCTGTTTTTGTTTCAGATCTTCAGTATCTGCAGTTCTTTGTTTTATTTCACTTGAAATTGCTCACTTTCTCCACATAATAAGTCATTGAATAGTAGCAGTACGTACCTAGACTTCTATTGGTATTGCTAACAAAGAACCTGACATCCATAGGATTCTTTCTAGTATGTTTGCTTTGGAATCTTTTTGGATTCCACAAAGAGAAAAATTGAGAAAAACGTTCCAGTTACATGTTATGGACACAAGCCCTTGTGTGAACTAACGTGAACATTAAGAATTAAAATTATGAACAGGAAGTTCTTTCTTTACAATGGTCTGCAACAGTGTAATTGTTGTCAATTCCAAAAATGCATGCAAATAGGAAAACATCCACTGTAAATATTAAGGCAAAAACAAATGCTGTTGTCAGCTGAGAAGTTTTAAAATTCATATTAAAATGTCAACATGTAGAACAACACTGCTCAAAGGACAGCATTTCATATTTTTATTAAATGGATTTAAAATCAGAACAAAAAGAATGTTGAAATTTCAACAGCAAAATTAACTTGTAAGATTGCAAGAAAATGTACAGCTTTTCAGTTATCAGCCAGTAGCAGATTTCACTGTTTTAAATACAACTCTCATCAGCGTGAAAATCGCCAATTCAATTCTTTGAACATCACATTGAGTTAGCTAACCTGAGTCCATCTTGGGGGGTCCTAGTGATTCTCGTATCCCTAGGCCAGGCAAAGTCCTGTCTAGATCCCTGTTCCTGATGACAGCCAGTGACCTCCGCCAGAAACTGTTTTTAGATGAGACCAATAAAATAGGGCAGTGAGGGTGGATTTGGGAAGGGTTACAACCCTCTTAGTAGTGACAATCGTCTCAGAATAGTCAGAGTAGGAATTTTAATCTAACACTCTAAACATGGGTGGAAGTTGGCTTTACATGAAGTCTGAAAGGCAGTGTGTAACGCCAGTACTCCAACCTCCACATTTCTACAGGGGGGGGGGGGGGGGGCAGAAGGATTGAGGAGATTATCCTGTCAATTTGTTTAATCGAGTGGGTAAAACTGGTGAGGTGGACTGGAGCTTCGCTGTGAAAACAGGGTGGCTGTTTTCACTGTTGGGAAACCAGTAAGTTCGTTGGTAGCTAGCGAACATGAAAAAACTGAATGTTTGCAGAGCTTGGGATGTGACGATATCATGGTTACGATACGGCCCCGAGGCCATCCATCCAAACGCAACAGTGTGAGTCGGTAAATTGGAATCAATAGAAACCTCTGGGCTTTCTGGCAACTTTCCACCTGTAACCTATCCAATAGGGTTGGTTCTTAATGTTTTTGAAGCAACTGAGTCAACCACTCAATTGTACTAACAAATCACTTTGATCTTAGAATGTGCTGTTATCACCTGCACTAACAAGTTTCTTTATTTCGTTGGGTGACCTAGGGACCACAGAAATTGAAATATTATTTAAAAAGACAGCAATAGTGGAATTGCTATAATCCTGTTTTGTTGGTCTACCTTGATTAGTTTGTTTCCAAAATCAGGAATACGCCCGATCTTACTGCTGCCACAAGTGAGGAAGGAAGGAGTACATTTGCATTGCAATCTGTCTGTTCAGCTCCAGCACTGCAGCAAGAAGCCCAGTCTTTACACATGCAATAGACACCAGCCGAACATCAACATGAAGCCTGTCACAAGCGATGGTCCCATTTGCAAGCTTCCGTTGCACAAATCCGTGGCACAGCAAATCGTTCTGAAGTTCACGCTATTTCCACTAATTATTTTTGTAAAGACCTTGCCACACAAAGAGGAAGCTATGCACCCTTTAACATAAAAGGTGTACTTGGCTGAGAAGAGAGAAACAGAAAATTACATAAGTTCACATGATAGTAGATTGTGGATCAGCACGATTTAGAAACATCCCTACACAGATGAAACAAATCTATTCACCGCCAGCTTCCACACATAGAACCCTTGGATCACTTCCATTTAGCAGGAAGGATATGCCCAGAATAAATACTGCTCCTGACCTCCCCAACTTGTCTTGGGCAAACCAATAGTTTAGTGTTGGATCAGAAATATTGGCCACTATCTGATGATCGTGACAGAAGAAAGTAGACTTTCCAATTGCTTTACTTAGCACATATTTGTGGATAAGGAAAACATGTTCAGAACACTGCCAAAAGCTTAGAATTAACAGCACAGTAAATCGGCCATTCAGCCCCAATGAGGCTGCTGGCTGAACTCAAACAAAGCAAGATTACAGCAGGGAACTAGGAGCACTCAATCAGGCATGTGCAAATGGGCTGACTCTTGCTTTGGGTGACGGGCAAATCAGGCTTCCTGCTTGTCCTATATCCACTGTAGCATCCTCCCAGACATGGCCACATGGGATCTCAGTATGCCATTTAACACCTCAAGATGCTAAGATTTAAACTGTGGAGATTCTTAGGCCACTTTCTTGACAAATTTCGCTGCACATTCAATCAGTTTAATCTGGGTTTTGAGAAATTGGTCTGCACTCCCAGCAGCGTTGTTCCTACTTACGGAAGGAGCCAACTTGTTTGTAACACTGTTCAGTCTCATTGCATTTTATAGATTCTACGGGGTCCACGGTAGACCGTAAGTATTTTTTGTAGCATATTAGGGCTGAAGCTGTTTAGTGAAAACACAGAAGACACATCAGTGAACTTTATTGCCAAGACAGTAAGGCCCAACTATTAAATCCTTGGTGATAAAGTCTCAACAGAATTAATTTAGATTTAAATTACATTAGAGGAGTGAATGGTGTCTTGTTTTTGTCAAGTAAATCTAAAGTTCCAGGCTAATGCTCTTGGAACATGACTTTACAATGCATCATGACAGATTGTGCAATCTGGAATCTGAAGCTAGATTAAATGAAACCATTGACAGCTGTTGTAAAAGCCCATCTGGATCACTAGTGTTCTTTGGGGAAGGAAATCTGCTGTCCCTACTAGGTCTGGATTCCAGACTCACAGTAATGTGGCTGATTCTGAACTGCCCTTTGAAATGGCCGAGTTGTATCAAGTTGTTGAAAAGCCTATGGAGGGGAAGAAATCAACAGACCATTGGCATCGCCTTGGGCATTGTAAAGAAAAAGTTAAAGCCCTCCTCACTATTGTCTCGGAACTTGAAGTAATATTGGGAGAGCTATCTCACAGCCTAGTTAATCATCCTGTCTGACATAGTTATACACTCAGAAATATACCTTCCACCCAATATCCCAGACAACATCAACCATGGGTATGGACTGGTACTACAGAGCCAACAGAGATAGGGACACAGTGCTATACTGTTTAACAACACTTGGGAGAAGCAAAGGGTGGCAAGGGCACAGCATTTACTCTGGATAGAGGATTTCCACGTCCATCACCAAGAGTAATTCAGCAACACCACCACTGACCAAACTGGTCAAGTCTTAAAGATCCATACGCTGCTGCCATATGGATCTGTGGCAGGTGGTGATGGAACCAAGAGGGAAAAACACATTTCATCTCATTGTCATCAATCCTCTGGCTGCAGATGCATCTGTCCATGATAGTATCAGTAGAAGTGACCACCACACAGTCCTCACGGAGATGAAGTCTCCCCCTCACATTGAGCATACCTGCCATTGGGTTGTGTGACACTATCAAAGGCTGAATGGGATCAATTTTAATCATATCTAGAAACTCAAGACTTGGCATCCATGAGGCACTGTGTGTCATTAACAGCAGTAGAATCATACTCCAACAATCTGCAATCTCATAGTCTGGCATAGCCCTCATGCAACCATTACCAGCAAGCCAGGAGATCATCTGTGGTTCAATAGAGAGGGCAGAAGGATATGCAACAAGCAGCAGTAAGTTTGCAGATGACACCAAAATTGGAGGTGCAGCGGACAGTGAAGAAGGTTACCTCAGAGTACACGGGATCTTGATCAGATGGGACAATGGGCCATGAGGAATGGCAAATGGAGTTTAATTTAGATAAATGTGAGATGCTGCATTTTGGAAAAGCAAATCAGGGAAGGATTTATACACTTAATGATAAGGTCCTAGAAAGTGTTGCTGAACAAAGAGACCTTGGAGTGCAGGCTCAAAGGTCCTTGAAAGTGGAGTCGCAAGTAGATAGGATTGTTGAAGGAGGTGTTTGGTATGCTTTCCTTTATTGATCAGAACACTGAGTATAGGATTTGGGATGTCATGTTGCAGTTGTACAGGGCATTGGTTAGGCCACTTTTGGAACATTGTGTGCAATTCTGGTTTCCTTCCTGAAGGAAGGGTGTTGTGAAACTTGAAAGGGTTCAGAGAAGATTCACAAGGATGTTGCCAGGGTGTAGGGTTGAGCTATAGGGAGAGCCTGAATAAACTGGGGCTGTTTTCCTGGAGTGTCAAAGTCTGAGGGGAGACCTTATAGAAGTTTATAAAATCATGAGGGGCATGGATCAGGTAAGTAGACAAGGATCTTCCCCTGGGGGAGTCCAGAACTAGAGGTCATAGGCTTGGGGTAAGAGGGGAAAGATATAAAAGAGACCTAAGGTGCAACTTTTTCACGCAGAGGGTGGTGCATGTATAGAAATGAGCTGCCAAAGGAAGTGGTGGAGGTTGGTACAATGACAACATTTAAAAGGCATCTGGATGGGTACATGAATAGGAAGGGTTTAGAGGGATATGGCCAATTGTTGGCAAATGGGACTAAATTAATTTAGGATATCTGGTTGGCATGGACGGACTGGACTGAAGGGTCTGTTTCCGTGCAGTACATCTCTATGACTCAATGACACCTGGCATAACACAAATTGAGGTTTAACCTGGTGAAGCTACCAAACAAGACTACTTACATGACAAGTCCTGCAAGCATTGTGCCATTGTCAGAATTACTCAGCAATTCCATAATCAACAGCTTTGTAGTCCTGCTACATTCAGTTGTGGATAGTTCTGGACAATTAAACAACCTACTGCAGGAGGGGACCCATTTTCAATGTGACCATGGTTCATAACACCATTGCACAATCTCACAGACTGACACAGAACACAGGTTTAATGCTGTCCACGCTGACAGGGCAGAGCAGAGTGCTGTTGAGGATGGGCTACCACTACTTGGATCAAGTTTGGATGGGTGGTGGTGGTGGGGGGGTGCAAGTGGGATGATGACAGTCTCGTAAAGTTTGGACAGAGTGTGTCATACCATCATGGCATGCTGCACTCTGCACGATTGCAGCAATGAAGCGATGTGCTTGATGCAGATGGAATGGGAATAGTCTTCAGAACAGGAAGAAGATGTCATTGTTTATGACACAGTTCAGTTACAATAGGTGCTACAAGCAAAAACTTTACTTATGCTCACTTACAAGAGATGAGACCTGGGTCCAGCAGACTGTAAAATTGTGGAGTGTAAAATACTCTGTGGTTATGACAGTGAAATTTTATTTGCATTTTCAAGGCCTCTATTAGTTTTGATTATGTTCCCTTTTGTTTGTTGTAAAGAAAGGCTCCTGTCTGTATTTGTCTAATTGTATGTAATGTTTCTCCGACTGGGCATTGGCAAGCTACAGTTATAAATTTAGCATTGGGAAAGAATAGCGCTTACTTAGAGGATGTTCAAGTTGGATGTGCCTATACACAGGTGGTGGGTCCACCCCAACTTACTTTTGTTTCTTGTTGGAATGCATCTATTCTGTGTACTTGAAATATCTCCTTAAATTTCCATTGATCTATCCCTTAACCTAATTTGCCAGCTCATTTTAGCTAGCCGTACTTTCTTGTCATCATTGTTGTCCTTATGTACGTTTAAAATATGAGTTGTAGACCCACTCTTCCCTCCATTGAATTGAATGTAATATTTAATCATATTGCGATCACTGTTTCATAGAACATACAACATAGAACAATACAGTGCAGAATAGGCCCTTCGGCCCTTGATGTTGCGCTGACCTGTGAACTATTCTCAGCTCGTCCCCCTACACTATCCCATCATCAGCCATGTGCTTATCTAAGGATTGTTTAAATTCCTGAAGAATCCTGAAGAAGGGTTTATGCCCGAAACGTCGATTCTCCTGCTCCTTGGATGCTGCCTGACCTGCTGTGCTTTTCCAGCAACACATTTTTCAGCTCTGATCTCCAGCATCTGCAGTCCTCATTTTCTCCATGTATACCATGTCAACTGTCCTACCCTCACCTAATTGCTTGGTCACCTTCTCAAAAAACTCAATGAGGTTTGTGAGGCACGACCTATCCTTGACGAAACCATGTTGACTATCTGAAATCAAATTGTTGCTTGCTAGATGATTATGAATCTTAACTCATATAATCCTTTCCAAAACCTTTCCTACTTGAACAAGGACACAACATTTGCAATCCTCCAATCCTCTGGTACTAAACCTGTAGACAATGACAACTCAAATATCAAAGCCAAAGGCTCTGCTATCTCCTCCCTGGCTTCCCAGAGAATCCTCGGATAAATCCATCTGGCCCAGGGGACTTGTCTACTTTCACTCCTTCTAGAATTGATAACATCTGTTCGTAACCTCCATTCTTTCTAGTCTAATATCCCGTGCCTCATTTTTCTCCTCTACAATATTCTCCTTTTCCTGAGTGAAAACCGATGAGAAATGTTCGTTTAGCACCTCTCCGATCTCCACAGGGTCCACACTCAACTTCCCACTTCTGTCTTTGACTGGTCCTATTCCTACCCTAGTCATCCTTTTATTCTTCACATACCTGAAGAAAGCTTTAGGGTTCTCCTTTATTCTATTTGCTAAAGACTGCTCGTGTCCTCTCTTTGCTCTTCTTAACCCTCTTTAAATCCTACGTAGCTGATCTGTAACTCTCCATCGCCTCATCTGAACCATCTTGCCCCATCAACACATAAGCCTCCTTCTGCTTAACAAGAGATGCAATTTCTGTAGTAAACCTGGTTCCCTTACCTTATCACTTCCTTCCTGCCTGACAGGGACATACCTATCAAAGACACATAATATTTGTTCCTTAAACCAGCTCCACATTTCCATTGTCTGCATCCCCTGCATTTTGCTACCCCATTCTATGCATCCTAAGTCTTGCCTAATCACATTATAATTGCCCTTGCCCCATCAATAACTCTTGACCTGTGGCAAATACTGATCCCTTTCCATCACTAAACTAAACGTAACTGAATTAGGGTCACTCTCTCCAAAGTGCTCATGTACAACTAAATCAAACACCTGGCCTGGTTCATTACCAAGCACCAGAACCAGTGTGGCCTCCCCTCGTCGACCCTTTGACATACTGTGTCAGGAAACCCTCCTGCACACATTGGACAAAAACTGATCCATCCAACATACTACAGTTATATATTTCCTTGGGGTGCCTTTGCTGTGAGGCTATTAATTAATTTTATCATATTGCACAATACCAGATTAGGAGAAAGTGAGGACTGCAGATGCTGGAGATCAGAGTCTAAAAGCACAACAGGTCAGGCAGCAACTGTGACGTAGGAGAATTTACATTTTGGGCATAAGCCCTTCTTCAGGAATGGGGAGGGGAAGGTGGTTGAGAGATAAGTAGGAAGGTGGGGGTGGAGCTGTGGGGCAGGTAGCTGGGAAGGCGATAGGTAGATGGAGGTGGGGGTGATATTGATAGGTTGGGGGGGGTGTTTGGAGCAGATAGTTGGAAAGGAGGATGGACAGGTAGGACAGTTTAAAAGGGTGGTGCCGAATTGGAGGGTTGGATCTGGGATGAGGTGGGGGGAGGAGAGATGAGAAAACTGGTGAAATCGACATTGATGCCTTGTGGTTGGAGGGTCCCAAGGTGGAAAATGAGGCATTCTTCCTCCAGGTGCCGGGTGGCTTGGATTTGGTGGTGGAGGCGGCACAGGACTTGCATGTCCTTGGTGGAGCTGGAAGGAGAGTTGAAGTGTTCGGCTGCAGGGCAGCACGGTTGTTTGGTACGTGCGCCCCAGAGATGTTCTCTGAAATGTTCTGCGAGGTGGCATCCTGTCTCCTCAATGTAGACGAGAGCACATTGAGAGCAACGGACACATTAGATGAGATATTTGGATGTGCAGGGAAATCTCTGCCAGATGTGAAAGAATCCTTTGGGGCCTTGGACAGGGGTGAGGGGGCAGGTGTGGGCGCAGGTTTTACACTTCTTGCTGCAGCATGGGAAGGTGCCGGGAGTGGAGGGTGGGTTACTGGGAAGCGCGGATCTAACGAGGGACTCACAGAGGGAGTGGTCTCTGTGGAACGCTGATCGGGGTGGGAAGGAAATACAGTACATCTCTGGTAATGGGGTCTAATTGTAGGTGGTGGAAATGGCAGAGGATAATGCATTGTATCCGGTGATTAGTGGGGTGGAAAGTGAGGACTGGGGGGGGGGGTTCAATCCTTGTTGCAGTTGGAGGGGTGGGTTCAAGGGTGGAGGTGCAAGAAGTGGAGGAGATGCACTGGAGGGTGTTGTTGACTATGTGGGAGGGGAAATTGATGTGCTTGAAATAGGAGGCCATCTGGGATGTCCTGGAGTGGAATTGTTCCTTCTGTGAGCAAAAATGGCAAAGGTGAAAGAATTGGGAGTAAGGGTCAGCGTTTTTACAGGAGTGGGGTGGGGCGCGCAGTAGTTTCTCAGATGCCGCCTGATCTGATGTGCTTTTCCAGCACCACACTTTTTGACAATATCAGATTAGTAAAGCCTGCTCTCTGGTCAGTTCCAAAATGTACCCTCTAAAACCTAGCCTGAAAACATTGTATGAAGTCCTAACCTAGACTAGTGTTGCTTATCTTTTTCACCTTACTGTGCTCACCCAATTTTTCCAGTCCCTGAGCACTTAGAGTCATAGAGTTGTATAGCATGGAAACAGACCCTTCGGTACAACTCGTCCATGCAGACCACTTATCCTCAATTTATCTCGACCCAATTACTAGCATTTGGCCCTGTTCACTCTAAATCCTTTCTATTCATGCTCAGTTTGAGTTGGTCAGTGGTAGAAAACAAATTCCTGGTAATGACCATCTCCAATAAGAGATTATCTAACCATCACCCTTTGATCTTCAATGACCATCGCTGAATCCTTCATTTTCAACGTCCTGGTGCTTACTATTGACTAGAAACTGAACTAGTCTAGCCCATATAAATACTGTGGTTACAAGAGTAGGTTAGTTGCTAGGAATTCAGCAGTAAATAATTCACCTCCAGACTCCACAAAGCCAGCTCAGCATCAACAAGCTACAAGTCAGGAGAAGGGTAGAATATTCCATACTTGCAGTTTCAAAAATAGTTAAGAAATTCAAACCAATCCAGGACAAAGCATCCTGCTAGATTGACAAATCCATCCACCAACTTCAACATTCACGAATGCCACCACCAATGCACAGTGTCATTTACAAGATGCTAGGAAAGCACCTTCCAAACCCATGACCCAGAAGGACAAGGGCATCAGATACATGGGAATACCTGCAAGTTCCCCTCCAAGCCACTCCCATCCTGACTTGGAAATATATCACCATTTCTTCAGTGTCACTGGGTCAAAATCCTGAAACTCCTTCCCTAACAACATTGTAGGTGTGCCTACACCTGGTAGTAGTTCAAGAAAGTGTCACCAGGGTACTTCTCCAGAGAATTAAGGATAGTCAATAAATATTAGTCTAACCAATGTCATGCACATCCTACAAATTCACAAAACAAAGTTTTAAGATTCCTAACCTGGTGCAGACACTCACTAGCAGTGAATCTGAATCAAAAGATGTGTGTGTGGGATCTCTGGGAGCCAAGCGGGTTTCTTAAAAGGAGAGAAACAGAGTTAATGTTCTGAGTCTAAAATAGCCTGTACAATTTGGAAGCACAGTCATTCCAGACTTGAAATGGTTAACTCTGTTTCTCTATTCACAGATGCTGCCAGAACTGCTACATTTTTCTAGCGCTGGGGTTTTAATTTCAGGACTCCAACATCTGTACTACTGTACATTTGTTCTGAAGGGTGGAATCAGTTTGAATTTCTGCTCAGCAAAATAATGTTTTTGTGTTTTTAATCATGACTTGTTCCAACGATTTTCTGGTTCTGCTGTAACATTTTAGCAATTTCCTTCCCCTCTGCTAGCCTGACTGATTCTGGGAGTCATTTAAGTCTCCTTAGAGCAAAGTGGTCAGGAGTAGTGGGTTGGATTCATTTGGCATTCTGTAAACACTATGATTTTGGCAAGAAAGAGGAGTTTGAGAAGATGTAGGCACATATGACTCAAGACATCTGATCCATCACTGGAGAACACAACCAGCCGAATTTGTCAGATTAGACCGAAATTTAAAGGCTCCACCTCACAAGAGCAGCTGTCCTCATGTACAAAGCACCTTTCACAGGTTTACAGTGACACTAGGCATCCCAGAGACAATAAAGGACTTTTGAAATTGAGTCATTAATTGTACAAATATAGAGAGCTCGTAATCAGCAGGGTGAGCTATTAATGGAGTATGCTTAGCTGAAATAAAGCTCTTACTACAACTGTGCACTGAGACAGTTCAAAAACAGGTATTTTCTAGGATATGACAATTGTTGTTATGTAGCTCCCAATTTCAACATTTTAAAATCATAAAGAAACAAATGTAAATGATATAGCAATTTGAAGAAGGTTCTCAATTCTGAAGAAGGGTCACTAGACTCAAACTGTTGATTACAACAGGATCTTGACCAGATGGGACAATGGGCTGAGAAGTGGCAGTTGGAGTTTAATTCAGATAAATGTGAGGTGCTGCATTTTGGGAAAGCAAATCTTAGCAGGACTTATACACTTAATGGTAAGGTCACAGGGAGTGTTGCTGAACAAAGAGACCTTGGAGTGTAGGTTCATAGCTCCTTGAAAGTGGAGTCGCAGGTAGATAGGATAGTGAAAAAGGTGTTTGGTATGCTTTCCTTTATTGGTCAGGGTATTGAGTACAGGAGTTGGGAGGTCATGTTGCGGCTCTGCTCCCAGGAGGACCGGTTCCACCACAGAACACACCAGATGGCCTCCTTCTTTAGAGACCGCAATTTCCCTTCCCACGTGGTTAAAGATGCCCTCCAACGCATCTCGTCCACATCCCGCACCTCCACCCTCAGACCCTACGCCTCCAACCGTAACAAGGACAGAACGCCTCTGGTGCTCACCTTCCACCGTACCAACCTTTGCATTAACCAAATCATCCGCCGACATTTCTGCCACTTCCAAAAAGACCCCACCACCAGGGTTATATTTCCCTCCCCACCCCTTTCCACCTTCCGCAAAGACCATTCCCTCCGTGACTACCTGGTCAGGTCCACGGCCCCCAACAACCCACCCTCCCATCCAGGCACCTTCCCCTGCCACCGCAGGAACTGTAAAACCTGCGCCCACACCTCCTCCCTCACCTCTATCCAAGGCCCTAAAGGAGCCTTCCACATCCATCAAAGTTTTACCTGCACATCCACTAATATCATTTATTGTATCCGTTGCTCCTGATGCGGTCTCCTCTACACTGGGGAGACTGGACGCCTCCTAGCAGAGCACTTTAGGGAACATCTCCGGGACACCCACACCAATCAACCACACCGCCCCGTGGCCCAACATTTCAACTCCCCCTCCCACTCTGCCGAGGACATGGGGGTCCTGGGCCTCCTTCACCGCCGCTCCCTCACCACCAGACGCCTGGAGGAAGAACGCCTCATCTTCCGCCTCGGAACACTTCAACCCCAGGGCATCAATGTGGACTTCAACAGTTTCCTCATTTCCCCTTCCCTCACCTCACCCCAGTTCCAAACTTCCAGCTCAGCACTCTCCCCATGACTTGTCTGGACTTGTCCTACCTGCGTATCTCCTTTTCCACCTATCCACTCCACCCTCTCCTCCCTGACCTATCACCTTCATCCCCTCCCCCACTCACCCATTGTACTCTATGCTACTCTCTCCCCACCCCCACCCTCCTCTAGCTTATCTCTCCACCCTTCAGGCTCTCTGCCTTTATTCCTGATGAAGGGCTTTTGCCCAAAACGTGATTTCGCTGCTCCTTAGATGCTGCCTGAACTGCTGTGCTCTTCCAGGAACACTAATCCAGAATCTGGTTTCCATCTGCAGTCATTGTTTTTACCAGGACATTGGTTAGGCCACTGTTGGAATATTGCGTGCAATTCTGGTCTCCTTCCTATCGGAAAGATGATGTGAAACTTGAAAGGGTTCAGAAAAGATTTACAAGGATGTTGCCAGGGTTGGAGGATCTGAGCTACAGGAAGAGGCTGAACAAGCTGGGGCTGTTTTCCCTGGAGCATTAGAGGCTGAGGGGTGACCTTATAGAGGTTTACAAAATTATGAGGGGCATGGATAGGATAAATAGGCAAAGTCTTTTCCCTGGGGTTGGGGAATCCAGAACTAGAGGGCATAGGTTTAGGGTGAAAGGGGAAAGATATAAAAGAGACCTAAAGGGCAACTTTTTCACCCAGAGGGTGGTACGTGTATGGAATGAGCTGCCAGAGGATGTGGTGGAAGCTGGTACAATTGCAACATTTAAGAGGCATTTGGATGGGTATATGAATAGGAAGGGTTTGGAGGGATATGGACCGGGTGCTGGCAGATGGGACTAGATTGGGTTGGGATATCTTGTCGGCATAGACGGGTTGGACCAAAGGGTCTGTTTCCATGCTGTACATCTCTATGACTCTATGTTACCTCTGCCTTCTCTTCACAGATGCTGCCAGACTTGCCGAGTTTCTCCAGCAATTTCTGGTTTTGTAGCAATTTGAGTTCTTTTGCTTAAAACTGGCCTTGGTTCAGGGATAAATGGGGGAGCAGCCCAGCACCTTGACCATACATCTGAATCTATTCTTTCTGCAGAATGATAGTATCTGTTTTCGGGGTGGGGGGGTGGGTGGGTTGCAAATACTTGCTCAGCCTCCACTGATGGCACCTTCCAAACGCACGATCACTACCACCAAGAAGGGCAAGGGCAGCAGATACAAGGGAACACACCACCTATAGGTTCCCCTCCAAGTCCCTCACCATCCTGACTAGGAAATATATATTGCTGTTCCTTCACTGTTGCTGGGTCAAAATGCTGGAATTAACCTCCACAAGAATACATTGGGTGTTTCTAATCTCCAGGCATTGCAGCATTTCAGGAAGGCAGCTCAGCGAAGCCAGTGATGCTCTAGTAATGTGTATTTTTAAGAAATGACTGTTTTAGCTGCTTTTAAGGAAAACAAATAAGGTTCTGCATTGATTTTCACAAACAGAACATCTTAAATTGCTTTACAGTCAAAAAAGTACTGTCAAAGTGCAGTTACAATCATAATGTGGGGAACATGATAGGTAACTCTCTCAAACAGGCGAAAGTGAGGACTGCAGATGCTGGAGATCACAGTCAACATTAGAGTGGTGCTGGAAAAGCACAGCAGGTCAGACAGCTTCTCAGATGCTGCCTGACCTGCTTTGCTTTTCCAACTCCCTCAAACAACAGTGATAAATGCTAAGACAATCTGTTTCAATGATGCTGGCTGAAGGAAATACATTTAGTTAGAGACAAAAAAAACTGCAGATTCTGGAATCCAAAGTAGTCAGTCAGGAGGCTGGAAAAAACACAGCAAGCCAGGCTGCATCAGGAAGTGTAGAAGTTTCGGGTTACACCTTCTGATGCTGCCTGGCTTGCTGTGTTCTTCCAGCCTCCTGCCTGTCTAATTCAGCAGGTAAAAGCAGAGTTGAAAAACAGGTTGGACAAAAAGAGAAAACACATACACATATGTTTCACAGGAATAACAAAATGGTTCCTTTACTTAAACAAATTGCAATTATTTCTTACCTATAACAAAATAGGAACCTAAAGACGCGAATAATAAAAGATGCTTCATGTTTATGCTTGGTGATTGAAGTGATATAACACTTTGGCAAAAGAAGCCATAATTCAGTTCCAAATCAAACCTGTAAAATACTTTAAATATGAAGGACATAGAATTATTTCTTTCCTTTAATATTACTGTGACGTCCGAGAAGAAGCATTTCTGGTTACTGTTAATTCAGTTAGTTAATTCTTGTCTAAACTTTGCAATACAGCAGCCTCTATTTGACTCACAATGGAAAATTGTTGGAATTTGACCGCCATTTATTGCTGACTCTGAGTTAGGTTTAACTCTGCAGCCTCTTAGACTGCTTCAGGGAGCATTTGGTAATCATAGTGGAATGGGCTTGGAGTTATGTTTAGGCATCACCCTCTGTAGGATGATATTTCCTTCACTAAAGAACATCAGTTCTGGTTAGGTTTTTACAACAATCGTTTATAGTGCTTGTTATCATCATGTTACTTTAATTCACTCATGGGATGTGGGCATTACTGACTGGGCCAGCATTTATTGCCCTTCCCTAGTTGCCCCTTGTGAAGGTGGTGGTGAGCTGCCTTTTTTGTAACACGGCAGTCCATGTACAAGGATGTTGCCAGGGTTGGAGGATTTGAGCTATAGGGAGAGGTTGAATTGGCTGGGGTTGTTTTCCCTGAAGTGTCGGAGGCTGAGGAGTGACCTTGTAGAAGATTGTAAAATCATGAGGGCCATGGATAGGGTAAATAGATAAGGTCTTTTCCTGGGGTGGAGGAGTGCAGAACTAGAGGGCATAGGTTTAGGGTGAGAGGGAAAGATATAAAAGAGACCTAAGGGGCAACTTTTTCACGCAGAGGGTGGTACGTGTATGGAATGAGCTGGCAGAGGAAGTGGCAGAAACTGGTACAATTACAACATTTAAGAGGCACTTGGATGGGTATATGAATAGGAAAGGTTTGGAGGGATATGGGCCGGGTGCTGGCAGGTGGGACTAGATTGGGTTGGGATATCTGGTTGGCATGGACAGGTTGGACTGAAGGGTCTGTTTCCGTGCTGTACATCTCTATGACTCTATGTGCTGTAGGTTGACCCATAATGGTCTTAGGGAGGGAAGTCCAGGATTTTGATGCAGTAACAGTGAAGGACTGGCGATATATTCCCAAGTCAGGATGGTGAGTGTCTTGGAGAGGAATTTGCAGGGGGTGGTGTTTCCATGTATCTGCTGCCCTTATCTTTTTATTTTTTGTCTGAAGGTTTGGAAGGTGCTGTCAGCACAACATCATGAGCTGAAGGGCCTGTTCTGTGCTGTACTGTTCTATTACTCTATTACTATTACTAAGGAGCCTTGGTGAATTCCTGCAGTGCATCCTATAGATGGTGTACACTACAGCTACTGAGCATCAGTGATGGGAGGGGATGTTTGTGGATGCGGTCATAATCAAGAGGGCTGCTTTGGCTTGGATGGTGTCAATCTTCTTGAGTATTGTTGGAGTTGCATCCAGCCAGGCAAGTGGGAAGTAAATCCATCAAACCGACTGTGTCTTATAGATATTCAGGCTCCGAGTACTTGGGAGCTGAGTGTCTGCAGAATTCCTTACCTCTTATCTGCTCTTTAGCCACTATTTATATGGTAAATATTGTTCAGTTTCTGGTGAATAGTAACCCTAAGTCATCGATCGTGGGGAACTTCAGTAATATCAATGAATGTCAAGGGATGTTCATTAGATTCTCTCTCACTTCATAAAGGACATTAAGGATGGATTTTTGTGACAATCGTTTCATGGTTATCATTAGACTTTTAATGTCAGATTTTTATTGAAGTCAAATTTCACCACCTGCTGTGGTAGGATTCAAATCTAGATCCCCAGATTACTCCTTCATTAGACCATCACCTCAGGCGAGTAGATTATTTCCAAAAAACTGACTTCAAAAGATCAAAGACTTGAATTCATGGATTAGTTCTGGATTTACTAGTCCAGTTGTAACAAACCATATATTAAAATGGTATACTGTATACCATATCAATGCAGGTTGTGTCAAACATATATGCATGTATTTAGCTATGATAAACATCTCCCTATTACATTAACATATAAAAACTGACACCTAGCTATAGAGGCGAATATCCAAACATAAAAGCTTAGTCCAAGAGATAGGTTTTAAGATGCATCCTGAAAGAGATTTGTCAGAGAGGCGAAGTTATCTAGAGTGCTTTAGATGGCTGAAGGCATAGTCACCAATGATGGAACAGCAGAAACAAAGGACATGCATGGAAGCAATGTGCAGACACCTTATCGGGCAGCTAGTTGGAAGGAGATTGAGACGGGAGAGAAGTTGAAAAGTGGTGCTTGCACTGGTTTTCCCACCAATAGATTGACTGCTTGCAGAAACTGCTGGATGTGCTCAGAAAGGTTAGGCAGGATCTTTGCAGAGCATTTGGAGGCCATGGGCTATCGAGGTAGGATAAGAGGGAACACATTAAGAATAATTTGGCCTTTGCGAACGGGACTGAATGTGTTGGAGGGGAGGATGTAGGTGATAGCACCTGCCAAATTGCTCAGTACCACACATCTCTCAAAGATGAGAAATGATGGCGTTGAAACGGTGACCTATTGTCAAACCCCACCAGTTTCATGTTATACAGGTAGCACTGCCCACAATGGACCTACTCATTTCTTTTGTGTTACCTATCCACCACTGCTGTTGAAACTGAAGAGACTTGCTGAGTCACGACATTTGGCAGTTCAGAGTCAACCACGTCACTTTAAGACATCACAGCAGCTTCTGGAATTTGAACTCAGTAAATCAAATCTGGGATTTAAAGCTGGTCTCCGTGATGGTAACCATGGAACTATCAGTTATTGCTGTGAAAACCCATCTGGTTTACTCACGGGAAGGAAATCTGCTGTCTTTACCCGGTCTTATCCGCGTATAACTCCAGACTCACAGAAATGTGGCTGACTCTTTGGAAGGGTCTAGGCAAACAAAAAAATCAGGGTAATTCGAGAAGGTCCAGCCTGGCTGTATTTAAATCCCTCAAAGGGGAGGGAGCTTTGAAGGGTAAATATCACTCTCCCTAATGTAAAGTTGAAAATCATAATCCTTGCAGCAAATTTGTGTCGTGGTGATAGGACGTTTACTGCTGGGTTAACCCTCATTCTTTGGATTGGGGGAGGTGGAATGGGACATTGCTGGGTTTACATTGTCTCTCTCGACAGACGGGCGGAAAGGGACATTGCTTGCTTTACCTTTCCTCTTGCTTTACCGTTCGCAAAGGAGTGGTGGGGGGCAGGGGTTGGATGGGCCCATTGCTGGGTTTACATACTGTCTCTGGATCGGGAGGGGGACATTGCTGGGTTTACCTTCTCTCTCTCTGGACCCAAGGGGGGGAATGGGGACGTTGCTGGGTTTACCTTCTCTCTCTCTGGACCCAAGGGGGGGAATGGGGACGTTGCTGGGTTTACCTTCTCTCTCTCTCTCTGGACTGGGGGCACAATGGGGATGTTGTTGGGATAACCTTCTCACTCTCTGAACTGGGGGGAGGATGGAGACAATGCTGTGTTTATCTCCTCTCTCTGGACTGGGGAGGTGGGGGCAAGGGAAGGGGACATTGCTGGGTTTACCTTTTCTCTCTCTAGACTGGGAGTGTAATGGGGACATTGCTGGGTTTATCGACATGTAAGATATAGAATGTAGGGAAATAGATGGTGACATCTTGAAAAATGTCCATATTATAGAGGAGGAACCACTTGTTGTCTTGAAACATATAGAAAGTGGATAGATCCCCAGGACCTGATCAAGTGTACCCTAGAACTTTGTGGGAAGCTAGGGAAGTGTTTGCTGGGCCCCTTGCAGCGATATTTTTATCATTGATAGTCACAGGTGAGGTGCCGGAAGAGTGGAGGTTGGCTAACATAGTGCCACTGTTTACGAAGGGTGGTAAGGACATGCCAGGGAACTATAGACCAGTGAGTCCGACACTGATGGTGGGCAAGTTGTTGGAGGGAATTCTGAGGGACAGGACGTACAGGTATTTGGAAAGACAATGACTGATGAGTGATAGTCAACATGGCTTTGTGCGTGGAAAATCATGTCTTACAAACTTGATTGAGGTTTTTGAAGAAGTAACAACGAGGATTAATGAGGGCAGAGCGGTGGACAGGATCTATATGGACTTCAGTAAGGTGTTCGACAAGGTTCCCCACGGCAGACTGGAGGGCAAGGTTAGATCTCATGGAATACATGGAAAACTAGCCATATGGATACAGAACTGGCTCAAAGGTAGAAGACAGAAGGTGGTGGTGGAGGGTTGTTTTTCAGACTGGAGGCCTGTGACCAGTGGAGTGCCACAAAGATCGGTGCTGGGTCCTCTACTTTTTGTCATTTATATAAATGATTTGGATGTGAGAATAAGAAGTATGTTTAGTAAGTTTGCAGATGACACCAAGGTTGGAGATGTAGTGAGGTGGAAACTAGAGACTATAAGAATCATGAAGTTAGTATTAATAAGGGGAAGAATAGGCGGAGAGCAGATGAACACAAAATATCTGGTGGCCTGAAGTGCATATACTTTAATGCAAGGAGTATAGTGGGTGAGGCAGATGAACTTAGGGCTTGGATTGGTGCCTGGGAGTATGACATTATTAAAATCACAGAGTCTTGGTTGAAGGAAGGGTATGATTGGCAACTAAATTTTCCAGGATATAGAAGCTTCAGACAGGACAGGGAGGGAAGTAAAAGCGGGGGAGGAGTTGCATTGTTGGTCAGGGATGCTATTATGGCTGTGCTAAAGGAGGACACTATGGAGGGCTTGAGTAGTGAAGCATTATGGGTGGAGCTGAGAAATAAGAAGGGTGCAGTTATGTTGTTGGGGCTGTACTACAGGCCTCCCAACAGTGAGCATGAGGTAGAAGAACAAATAGGTACACAGATTATGGAAAGACGTAGAGGCAACAGGGTGGTGGTGATGGGAGATTTTAATTTTCCCAACATTGACTGGGACACACTTAGTGTCAGAGGTCTGGATCGGGCAAAATTTGTAAGAAGTGTCCAAGAGAGTTTTCTAGAGCAGTATGTCAATAGTCTGACGAGGGAAGGGGCCATATTGGATCTGGTGTTGGGGAATGAGCCAGGCCAGGTGGTAGAAGTTGCGGTGAGGATTTCTTTGGGAACCACGATTCTGTAAGTTTTAGAATACTCGTAGATAAAGATGAGAATGGTCCAAAGCGAAGAGTATTAAACTGGGTCAATGCCAATTATATCAACATTAGGCAGGAGCTGGAAAATGTGGATTGGGGGCCACTATTGGAAGGGAAGTCCACATTTAATATGTGGGAGGCTTTCAAAGATAGGTTAAAGATAGTGCAGGATAGGCATATCCCATTGACGGCAAAGGATAGGAAAGGCAAGATGACAGGAGAAAATGTACGATTGGCAAGAGGAAAAGGGAAGCGTACATAAGAACAGAATGGACCCTGGAGGAATATCGGGAGAGTAGGACCAGTCTTAAATGAGGAATCCAGCGGGCTAAAAGGGGTCATGAAATAGCTTTAGTGAGCAGAATTAAGGAGAATCCCAAAGCCTTTTATTCTTATGTAAGAAGCAAGTGGGTAACTCGAGAAAGGTCCACTAAAGGATAAGGAAGGATCGCTGTGTGTCAAACCTGACAGAATGGGTGAGATTCTGAATGATTACCTTGCACTGGTGTTCACTGAGGAAAGGGACATGATAAATGTTGAGATTAGGGATAGACATTTGATTACTCTGGATCACGCTGACATAAGCAGGGAAGATGTGTTGGGTAGGCTAGAGTGTATTAAGGTGGACAACTCCCCAGGACCGGATGGGATCTACTCCAGGTTGCTGAGGGAGGCGAGAGAGGAAATAGCTGGGGCCCTGACAGATATCTTTGTGGCATCCTTAAACACAGGTGAGGTGCTGGAGGACTGGAGGGTTGCTCATGTTGTCCACCGTACAACAAGGGTGGAAAGGATATTCCAGGTAACTACAGACCAATGAGCCTGACATCAACGATGGAAAAGTTGCTGGAGAAGGAACTGAGGGATAAAATCTTTTTTATATTTGGAAAATGATGGGCTTATCAGTGATAGGCAACATAGTTTTGTGCAGGGGAGACCGTGCCTTACTAACTTAATAGAGTTCTTTGAGGAAGTGACCAAATTGATAGATGAAGGAAGGGTTGTAGATGTCATAAACGTGGACTTTAGTAAAGCATTTGATAAGATTCCCCATGGTAAACTAATGGGAAAAGTGAAGTCACATGGTGTGCAAGGTGTTCTACCGAGGTGGAGAAAGAACTGGTTGAGCAACAGGAGACAGAGAGTAGTAGTTGAAGGGAGTTTTTCAAAATGGAGAAAGGTGACCAGTGGTGTTCCACAGGGCTCGGTGCTGGGGCCACTGTTGTCTGTGATATACATAAATGATCTGGAAGAGGGCATTGTTGGGCTGATCAGTAAGTTTGCAGATGACACAAAGATTGGTGGAGTACCAGAAAGCATAGGGGACTGTCAAAGAATACAGGGGAATATAGATAGACTGGAGAGTTGGGCGAAGCAGTGGCAGATGGAGTTCAATCCAGGTAAATGTGAGGTGATTCATTTTGGGAAATCTAATTTTAGAGAAAATTACACAGTAAATGGAAAAGCCTTGGGAAAAGTTGATGAGCAGAGAGATCTGGGAGTTCAGGTCCATTGTACCCTGAAGGTTGCTGCATAGGTGGATAGAGTGATCAAGAAGGCATATGGTATGGTTGCCTTTCATCGGACGGGGCAGTGAGTATAAGAGCTGGCAGGCCACGTTAAAATTGTACAAGACATTGGTTCGGCTGCATTTAGAATACTGTGTACACTTCTGGTCGCCACATTTGGAGAGGGTGCAGAGAAGGTTTACAAAGATGTTGCCAGGTATGGAAGGTGCTAGCTATGAAGAGAGGTTGAGTGGGTTAGGATTGTTTTCATTAGAAAAAAGTAGATTGAGGGGGGAACCTGATTGAGGTCTACAAAATCATGAAGGGTATGGACAGAGTGGACAGGGTAGATAGAGATAAGCTTTTTCCCAGGGTGAAGGATTCAATAACCAGAGGTTACGCTTTCAAGGTGAGAGGTGAAAAGTTTAAGGGGAATACACGCGGCAAGTGCTTTACACAGAAGGTAGTAGGTGCCTGGAATGCGTTGCCAGCAGAGATAGGGACGGTAGATTTGTTTAAGACGCATCTGGACAGATGCATGAGTTGATTGGTAGCATAGGGATACAGATGCTTAGGAATTGGACAGCAGGTTTAGATAGTGTGTTTAGATTGGCTCAGGCTTGGAGGGCCGAAGGGCCTGTTCCTGGGCTGTACATTGTATTTGTTGTTTTGCACTTCTAATGGACAGCGAAGATGGTTATCTCAGATTACAACAGAATCTTATTCAGAATGGGCTGGGAAGTGGTAGATGGAGTTTAATTTAGATAAATCCGAGGTGCTGCATTTTGGGAAAGCAAATCTTAGCGGACTTATACACTTAATGGTAAGGTCCTAGGGAACGTTACTGAATAAAGAGTGCAGGTTCATAGCTTCTTGAAAGTGGAGTTGCAGATAGATAGGATAGTGAAGAAGGCAATTGGTGTGCTTTCCTTTATTGGTCAGGGTACTGACTCCAGGAGTTGGGAGACATGTTGCAGCTGTACAGGACATTGGTTGGGCCACTGTTGGAATATTGTGTGCAATTCTGGTCTCCTTCCTACTGGAAAGGTGTTGTGAAACTTGAAAGGGTTTAGAAAAGATTTACAAGGATGTTGCCAGGGTTGGAGGATCTGAGGTATGGGGAGAGGTTGAATAAGCTAGGGCTGTTTTCCTTGGAGTGTCAGAGGCTGAGGGGTGATCTTATTGAAGTTTATGAGATCATGAGGGGCATGGATAGGATAAATAGTCAAAGTCTTTTCCCTGGGGTGGGGGAGTCCAGAACTAGAGGCCATAGGTTTAGGATGAGAGGGGAAAGATATAAAATGGACCTAAGGGCCAACTTTTTCACCCAGAGGGTGGTACGTTTATGGAATGAACTGCCAGAGAAAGTGGTGGAGGCTGGTACAATTAGAGCATTTGAAAGGCATCTGGATGGGTATATGAATAGGAAAGGTTTAGAGGGATATGGGTCAGGTGCTGGCGAATGGGACTAGATTGGGTTGGGCTATCTGGTTAGCATGGACGGGTTGAACCAAGGGTCTGTTTCCGTGCCGTATATTTCTGTGACACTGTGTCTTGGCGGTGGGGCGCACAATGGGGATATTGCTGGGTCTACCTTCTCTCTCTGGACTGGGGGGGGGGTGGATGGGGCCATTTCTGGGTTTACCTTCTCCCTCTGAACTGGTGGGGTGGATGGGGACATTGCTGGGATTACCTTGTCCCTCTGGACTGGGGGGGTAGATGGGTCATTGCTGGGTATACCTTCTCTCTCTCTGGACTGGGGGATGGATGGGGACATTGTTGGGTTTACCTTCTCTCTCTCTCTCTGGACTGGGGGGGGGTGGGGTGGATGGGGACATCGCTTGGTTTACCTTCTCTCTCTGGAGTGGTGGATTGATGGGGCCATTGCTGGGTTTATCTTCTCTCTCTCTGGACTGGGGGCGTGGATGGAGACATTGCTGGGTTTATCTTCTCTCTCTCTGGACGGGGGTATGCATGGGAACATTGTTGGGTTTACCTTCTCTCTCGGGACTGGGGGGTGGATGGGGACATTGCTGGATTTACCTTGTCCCTCTGGACTGGGGGGAGGATGGGGACATTGCTGGGTTTACCTTCTCTCTCTGGACTGGAGAGTGGATGGGGACATTTCTGGGGCATTAACTTCTCTCTCTGGACTGGGGATGTGGATGGGGACATTGCTGGGTTTACCTTGTCTCTCAGGACTGGGGATGTGGATGGGGACATTGCTGGGTTTACCTTGTCTCTCTGGACTGGGGGGAGGATGGGCACATTGCTGGGTTTACCTTCTCTCTCTCTGGACTGGGGGGTGGATGGGGACATTGCTGGGTTTACCTTCTCTCTCTGGATTGGGGGTTGGATGGGGACATGGCTGGGTTTACCTTGTCTCTCTTTGGACTGGAGAGTGGATGGGGACATTTCTGGGGCATTACCTTCTCTCTCTGGACTAGGGGGCTGGGTGGGGACATTGCTGGGTTTACCTACTCTCTCTGGACTGGGAGGGGGTGAATGGAGACTTTGCTAGGTTTACTTTCTCTCTCTGGACTGGGGGGAGGGGTGAATGGGGATATTGCTGGGTTTACCTTCTCCCTCTCTGGACTGGTGGATGGATGGGGCCATTGCTGGGTTTACCTACTCTCTCTGGACTGGGTGGTGGGGGGTGGGGTGAATGGGGACATTACTGGGTTTACCTTCTCCCTCTCTGGACTGGTGGATGGATGGGGACATTGCTGGGTTTACCTTCTCTCTCTCTGGACTCGGAGGGGGGAGGGGTGAATGGGGACATTGCTGGGTTCACCTTTTCTCTCTCTCTGGACTGGGAGGCGGATGGGGACATTTCTGGGTTTACCTTCTCTCTCTCTGGACTGGAGAGTGGATGGGGACAATTCTGGGGCATTACCTTCTCTCTCTGGACTAGGGGGCTGGGTGGGGACATTGCTGGGTTTACCTACTCTCTCTGGACTGGGAGGGGGTGAATGGGGACCTTGCTGGGTTTACTTTCTCTCTCTGGACTGGGGGGAGGGGTGAATGGGGACATTGCTGGGTTTACCTTCTCTCTCTCTGGACTGGGGGGTGGATGGGGACATTGCTGGGTTTACCTTCTCTCTCTCTGGACTTTGAGGGGGGGGTGAATGGGGACATTGCGGGGTTCACCTTCTCTCTCTCTGGACTGGGGTGGTGGAGGGTGAATGGGGACATTGCTGGGTTCACCTTTTCTCTCTCTCTGGACTGGAGAGTGGATGGGGACATTTCTGGGGCATTACCTTCTCTCTCTGGACTAGGGGGCTGGGTGGGGACATTGCTGGGTTTACCTACTCTCTCTGGACTGGGAGGGGGTGAATGGGGACTTTGCTGGGTTTACTTTCTCCCTCTCTGGACTGGTGGATGGATGGGGACATTGCTGGGTTTACCTTGTCCCTCAAGACTGAGGGTTGGTTGGGGCCATTGCTGGGTTTATCTACTCTCTCTGGACTGGGTGGTGGGGGGTGGGGTGAATGGGGACATTACTGGGTTTACCTTCTCCCTCTCTGGACTGGTGGATGGATGGGGACATTGCTGGGTTTACCTTCTCTCTCTCTGGACTGGGGGGTGGATGGGGACATTGCTGGGTTTACCTTCTCTCTCTCTGGACTCAGAGGCAGATGGGGACATTGCTGGGTTTACCTTCTCCCTCAACATTGAGGGTTGTTTGGGGCCAATGCTGGGTTTACCTACTCTCTCTGGACTGGGTGGTGGGGGGGTGAATGGGGAGATTGCTGGGTTTACCTTCTCCCTCTCTGCACTGGGGGATGAATGGGGACATTGCTGGGTGTACATACTCTCTCTGGACTGGGGGGGATGGATGGGGCCATTGCTGGGTTTACTTTCTCTCTCTGGACTGTGGGGGATGGATGGGGACATTGCTGGGTTTACCTTCTCTCTCTGGACTGTGGGGGATGGATGGGGACATTGCTGGGTTTACCGTCTCTCACTGGACTGGGGAGTGGATGGAGCCATTGTGAGTTTACCTTCTCTCTCTGGCGTGGGGGTGTGGGCGGTGATTGGGGACATTGCTGGGTTTACCTTGTCTCTCGGGACTGAGCAGTGAATGGGGACATTTCTGGGTTTACCTTCTCTCCCTCTGGACTGGAGAGTGGATGGGGACATTTCTGGGGCATTACCTTCTCTCTCTGGACTGGGGGTGGATGGGGACAATGCTGGATTTACCTTCTCCCTCTGGACTCGGGGGTTGGATGGGGACATTGCTGGGTTTACCTTCTCCCTCTTGACTAGGGGGGTCGGTGAATGGGGACATTGCTGGGTTTACCTTCTCTCTCTCTGTACTGGAGAGTGGATGGAGACATTTCTGGGGCATTACCTTCTCTCTCTGGACTGGAGTTGGATGGGGACATTGCTGGGTTTACCTTGTCTCTCTCTGAACTGGGGAGAGGTGAATGGGGACATTGCTAGGTTTACTTTCTCTCTCTCTGGACTGGGGGGTGGATGGGGACATTGCTGGGTTTACCTTCTCTCTCTCTGCGCTGGGGGGTGGATGGGGACATTGCTGGGTTTACCTTCTCTCCCTTCTGGACTGGGGGTGGATGGGGACATTGTTGGGTTTACCTTGTCTCTCTCTGGACTGGGGGTGGATGGGGACATTGTTGGGTTTACCTTCTCTCTCTCTGGACTGGGGGTGGATGGGGACATTGTTGGGTTTACCTTCTCTCCCTCTGGACGGAGGGGGTGGATGGGGATATTTCTGGGTTTACCTTCTCTCTCTCTCTGGACTCGGGGTGGATTGGGATATTGTTGGGTTTACCTTCTCTCTCTCTGGACTGGGGGGTGGATGGGGACGTCGCTTGGTTTACCTTCCCTCTCTGAAGTGATGGATGTATGGGGCCATTGCTGGGTTTATCTTCTCTCTCTCTGGACTGGGGGGTGGTTGGGGCCATTGCTGGGTTTATCTTCTCTCCCTCTGGACCGAGGCGGGGGGGGGAGGGAATATTGCTGGGTTTACCTTGTCCATCTGGCCTGGGGGGCTGGATGGGGACATTGCTGGGTTTACCTTCTCTCTCTCTGGACTAGGGGGGTGGATGGGGACATTGCTGGGTTTCCTTTCTCTCTCTGGACTGGGGATGTGGAGGGGGACATTGTTGGGTTTAACTACTCTCTCTGGACTGGGTGTGGATGCGGGCATTGCTGGGTTTACCTTCTCTCTCTCTGGACGGGGGTATGCATGGGGACAATGTTGGGTTTAACCTCTCTCTCTGGACAGGGGGGTGGATGGGGACATTGCTGGATTTATCTTGTCCCTCTGGACTGGGGGGAGGATGGGCACATTGCTGGGTTTACCTTCTCTCTCTCTGGACTGTGGGGAGTGGGGGGGATGGGGACACTGCTGGGTTTACCTTCTCTCTCTGGACTCAGGGGGTGGATGGGGCCATTTCGGGGTTTACCTTCTCTCTCTGGACTGGAGAGTGGATGGGGACATTTCTGGGGCATTACCTTCTCTCTCCGGACTGGGGGTGGATGGGGACATTGCTGGGTTTACCTTGTCTCTCTTTGGACTGGGGGGTGGATGGGGACATTGCTGGGTTTACCTTCTCTCTCTCTGGACTGGAGAGTGGATGGGGACATTTCTGGTGCATTACCTTCTCTCTCTGGACTAGGGGGCTGGGTGGGGACATTGCTGGGTTTACCTTGTCTCTCTGGACTGGGGATGTGGATGGGGACATTGCTGGGTTTACCTTCTCTCTCTGGACTGGAGAGTGGATGGGGACATTTCTGGGGCATTACCTTCTCTCTCCGGACTGGGGGTGGATGGGGACATTGCTGGGTTTACCTTGTCTCTCTTTGGACTGGGGGGTGGATGGGGACATTGCTGGGTTTACCTTCTCTCTCTCTGGACTGGAGAGTGGATGGGGACATTTCTGGTGCATTACCTTCTCTCTCTGGACTAGGGGGCTGGGTGGGGACATTGCTGGGTTTACCTTGTCTCTCTGGACTGGGGATGTGGATGGGGACATTGCTGGGTTTACCTTGTCTCTCTGGACTGGGGGGTGGATGGGACATTTCTGGGTTTACCTTCTCTCTCTCTGGACTGGAGAGTGGATGGGGACATTTCTGGTGCATTACCTTCTCTCTCTGGACTAGGGGGCTGGGTGGGGACATTGCTGGGTTTACCTTGTCTCTCTGGACTGGGGATGTGGATGGGGACATTGCTGGGTTTACCTTGTCTCTCTGGACTGGGGGGTGGATGGGACATTTCTGGGTTTACCTTCTCTCTCTGGACTGGGGGGTGGATGGGGACATTGCTGGATTAACCTTGTCCCTCTGGACGGGGGGGGGAGGATGGGCACATTGCTGGGTTTACCTTCTCTCTCTGGACTGGGGGGTGGATGGGAACATGGCTGGGTTTACCTTCTCTCTCTGGACTGGAGAGTGGATGGGGACATTTCTGGGGCATTACCTTCTCTCTCTGGACTAGGGGGCTGGGTGGGGACATTGCTGGGTTTACCTTGTCTCTCTTTGGACTGGGGCGTGGATGGGGACATTGCTGGGTTTACCTTCTCTCTCTCTGGACTGGAGAGTGGATGGGGACATTTCTGGGGCATTACCTTCTCTCTCTGGACTAGGGGGCTGGGTGGGGACATTGCTGGGTTTACCTTGTCTCTCTGGACTGGGGATGTGGATGGGGACATTGCTGGGTTTACCTTCTCTCTCTGGACTGGGGGGTGGATGGGGACATTTCTGGGTTTACCTTCTCTCTCTGGACTGGGGGGTGGATGGGGCCATTTCGGGGTTTACCTTCTCTCTCTCTGGACTGGGGTGGATCGGGACATTGCTGGGTTTACCTTCTCTCTCTCTGGACTGGGGGGTTGGGGGGGGTGGATGAGGACAATGCTGGGTTTACCTTCTATCTCTCTGGACTGGGGAGTGGATGGGGGCATTTCTGGGGCATTAGCTTCTCTCTCTGGACTGGGGGTGGATGGGGATATTGCTGGGTTTACCTTGTCTCTCTCTGGACTGGGGAGTGGATGGGGACATTGCTGGGTTTACCTTCTCTCTCTGATCTGGGGAGGGGGGGTGGATCGGGACATTGCTGGGTTTACCTTCTCTCTCTGGACTGGGAGGGTGGATGGGGACATTTCTGGGTTTACCTTCTCTCTCTGGACTGGGGGGTGGATGGGGACATTGCTGGGTTTACCTTGTCTCTCTGGACTGGGGATGTGGATGGGGACATTGCTGGGTTTACCTTGTCTCTCTGGACTGGGGGGTGGATGGGGACATTTCTGGGTTTACCTTCTCTCTCTGGACTGGGGGGTGGATGGGGACATTGCTGGATTTACCTTGTCCCTCTGGACGGGGGGGGGGAGGATGGGCACATTGCTGGGTTTACCTTCTCTCTCTCTGGACTGGGGGGTGGATGGGGACATGGCTGGGTTTACCTTCTCTCTCTGGACTGGAGAGTGGATGGGGACATTTCTGGGGCATTACCTTCTCTCTTGGGACTGGAGGTGGATGGAGACATTGCCGGGTTTACCTTGTCTCTCTTTGGACTGGGGAGTGGATGGGGACATTGCTGGGTTTACCTTCTCTCTCTCTGGACTGGAGAGTGGATGGGGACATTTCTGGGGCATTACCTTCTCTCTCTGGACTAGCGGGCTGGGTGGGGACATTGCTGGGTTTACCTACTCTCTCTGGACTGGGAGGGGGTGAATGGGGACTTTGCTGGGTTTACTTTCTCTCTCTGGACTGGGGGGAGGGGTGAATGGGGATATTGCTGGGTTTACTTTCTCCCTCTCTGGACTGGTGGATGGATGGGGACATTGCTGGGTTTACCTTGTCCCTCAAGACTGAGGGTTGGTTGGGGCCATTGCTGGGTTTACCTCCTCTCTCTGGACTGGGTGGTGGGGGGTGGGGTGAATGGGGACATTACTGGGTTTACCTTCTCCCTCTCTGGACTGGTGGATGGATGGGGACATTGCTGGGTTTACCTTCTCTCTCTCTGGACTGGGGGGTGGATGGGGACATTGCTGGGTTTACCTTCTCTCTCTCTCTGGACTCGGAGGGGGGGGGAGGTGAATGGGCACATTGCTGGGTTCACCTTCTCTCTCTCTGGACTGGGGTGGGGGTGGGTGAATGGGGACATTGCTGGGTTCACCTTCTCTCTCTCTCTCTCTTTGGACTGGGAGGTGGATGGGGCCATTGCTGGGTTTACCTTCTCCCTCTCTGGACTGGAGAGTGGATGGGGACATTTCTGGGGCATTACCTTCTCTCTCTGGACTAGGGGGCTGGGTGGGGACATTGCTGGGTTTACCTACTCTCTCTGGACTGGGAGGGGGTGAATGGGGACTTTGCTGGGTTTACTTTCTCTCTCTGGACTGGGGGGAGGGGTGAATGGGGACATTGCTGGGTTTACCTTCTCTCTCTGGACTCAGAGGGTGGATGGGGCCATTTCTGGGTTTACCTTCTCTCTCTCTCTGGACTGGGGTGGATGGGGACATTGCTGGTTTTATCTTCTCTCTCTCTGGACTGGTGGGTTGGGGGGGGGGTGGATGAGGACAATGCTGGGTTTACCTTCTCTCTCTGGACTGGGAAGGTGGATGGGGACATAGCTGAGTTTACGTTCTCTCTCTCTAGACTGGGGGGGGGTGGATGGAGACATTGCTGGGTTTATCTTCTCTCGCTCTGGACTGGGGGGTGGATGGGGACATTGCTGGGTTTACCTTCTCTCTCTCCGGACTGGGGGGTGGATGGGGACATTGCTGGGTTTACCTTCTCTCCCTTCAGGACTGGGGGTGGATGGGGACATTGTTGGGTTTACCTTCTCTCTCTGGACTGGGGGGTGGATGGGGTCATTGCTGGGTTTACCTTCTCTCTCTCTGGACTGGGGTGTGGATGGGGGCATTTCTGGGGAATTAGCTTCTCTCTCTGGACTGGGAGTGAATGGGGATATTTCTGGGTTTACCTTCTCTCTCTGATCTGGGGAGAGGGGGTGGATCGGGACATTGCTGGGTTTACCGTCTCTCTCTGGACTGGGGGGGTGGATGGGGTCATTGCTGGATTTACCTTGTCCCTCTGGACGGGGGGGGGGAGGATGGGCACATTGCTGGGTTTACCTTCTCTCTCTCTGGACTGGGGGGTGGATGGGGACATGGCTGGGTTTACCTTCTCTCTCTGGACTGGAGAGTGGATGGGGACATTTCTGGGGCATTACCTTCTCTCTTGGGACTGGGGGTGGATGGAGACATTGCTGGGTTTACCTTGTCTCTCTTTGGACTGGGGAGTGGATGGGGACATTGCTGGGTTTACCTTCTCTCTCTCTGGACTGGAGAGTGGATGGGGACATTTCTGGGGCATTACCTTCTCTCTCTGGACTAGCGGGCTGGGTGGGGACATTGCTGGGTTTACCTACTCTCTCTGGACTGGGAGGGGGTGAATGGGGACTTTGCTGGGTTTACTTTCTCTCTCTGGACTGGGGGGAGGGGTGAATGGGGATATTGCTGGGTTTACTTTCTCCCTCTCTGGACTGGTGGATGGATGGGGACATTGCTGGGTTTACCTTGTCCCTCAAGACTGAGGGTTGGTTGGGGCCATTGCTGGGTTTACCTACTCTCTCTGGACTGGGTGGTGGGGGGTGGGGTGAATGGGGACATTACTGGGTTTACCTTCTCCCTCTCTGGACTGGTGGATGGATGGGGACATTGCTGGGTTTACCTTCTCTCTCTCTGGACTGGTGGGTTGGGGGGGGTGGATGAGGACAATGCTGGGTTTACCTTCTCTCTCTGGACTGGGAAGGTGGATGGGGACATAGCTGAGTTTACGTTCTCTCTCTCTAGACTGGGGGGGGGGAGGTGAATGGGGACTTTGCTGGGTTTACTTTCTCTCTCTGGACTGGGGGGAGGGGTGAATGGGGACATTGCTGGGTTTACCTTCTCTCTCTGGACTCAGAGGGTGGATGGGGCCATTTCTGGGTTGACCTTCTCTCTCTCTGGACTGGGGTGGATGGGGACATTGCTGGTTTTATCTTCTCTCTCTCTGGACTGGTGGGTTGGGGGGGGGTGGATGAGGACAATGCTGGGTTTACCTTCTCTCTCTGGACTGGGAAGGTGGATGGGGACATAGCTGAGTTTACGTTCTCTCTCTCTAGACTGGGGGGGGGGGGTGGATGGAGACATTGCTGGGTTTATCTTCTCTCGCTCTGGACTGGGGGGTGGATGGGGACATTGCTGGGTTTACCTTCTCTCTCTCTGGACTGGGGGGTGGATGGGGACATTGCTGGGTTTACCTTCTCTCCCTTCTGGACTGGGGGTGGATGGGGACATTGTTGGGTTTACCTTCTCTCTCTGGACTGGGGGGTGGATGGGGTCATTGCTGGGTTTACCTTCTCTCTCTCTGGACTGAGGTGTGGATGGGGGCATTTCTGGGTTTACCTTCTCTCTCTGATCTGGCGAGAGGGGGTGGATCGGGACATTGCTGGGTTTACCGTCTCTCTCTGGACTGGGGGGGTGGATGGGGTCATTGCTGGGTTTACCTTCTCTCTCTCTGGACTGGGGGAGTGGATGGGGACATTGCTGGGTTTACCTTCTCCCCCTCTGGACTGGGGGGTGGATGGGGATATTGCTAGGTTTACCTTCTCTCTCTCTGGACTAGGGGGTGGATGGGGACATTGTTGGGTTTACCTTCTCTCTCTCTGGACTGGGGGGTGGATGGTGACATCGCTTGGTTTACCTTCTCTCTCTGGACTGGGGGGTGGATGGTGACATCGCTGGGTTTACCTTCTCTCTCTGGAGTGGTGGATGGATGGGGCCATTGCTGGGTTTATCTTCTCTCTCTCTGGACTGGGGGGTGGTTGGGGCCATTGCTGGGTTTACCTTCTCCCCCTCTGGACTGGGGGGTGGATGGGGATATTGCTAGGTTTACCTTCTCTCTCTCTGGACTAGGGGGTGGATGGGGACAATGTTGGGTTTACCTTCTCTCTCTCTGGACTGGGGTGTGGATGGGGACATTGTTGGGTTTCCCTTCTCTCTCTCTGGAGTGGGGGGGGTGGATGGAGACATTGCTGGGCTTATCTTCTCTCCCTTCTGGACTGGGGGTGGATGGGGACATTGTTGGTTTACCTTCTCTCTCTCTGGACTGGGGGGTGGATGGGGTTATTGCTGGGTTTACCTTCTCTCTTCTCTGGACTGGGGGGCTGGATGGGGACATTGCTGGGTTTATTTCTCTTCCTCTGGACTGGGGGATGGATGCGGACATTGCTGGGTTTACCTTCTCTCTCTGGACTGGGGTGGTGAATGGGGCCATTGCTGGGTTTACCTTCACTCTATGGACTAGGGGGTGGTTGGGGACATTGTTGGGTTTACCTTCTCTCTCTGGACTGGGGGGTGGATGGGGTCATTGCTGGGTTTACCTTCTCTCTCTGGACTGGGAGGCTGGATCGGGACATTGCTGGGTTTACCTTCTCTCCTTCTGGACTGAGGGGATGGATGGGGACATCGCTTGGTTTACCTTCTCTCTCTGAAGTGGTGGATGGATGGGGCATTGCTGGGTTTATCTTCTCTCTCTGGACTGGGGGGTGGATGGGGACATTGCTGGGCTTATCTTCTCTCTCTCTGGACTGGGGTTGGGGGGGGGGAAGGGGTGGATGGGGCCATTTCTGGTTTTACCCTCTCTCTCTCTCTGGACTGAGGGAGGGAGCGGGGAGGGAATATTGCTGGGTTTTCCTTCTCTCCCTCTGGCCTGGGGGGGGTGGATGGGGACATTGCTGGGTTTACCTTCTCTCTCTCTGGACTAGGGGGGTGGATGGGGACATTGCTGGGTTTACTTTCTCTCTCTGGACTGGGGATGTGGATGGGGACATTGTTGGGTTTAACTACTCTCTCTGGACTGGGTGTGGATGCGGACATTGCTGGATTTACCTTGTCCCTCTCTGGACTGGGGAGTGGATGGGGACATTGCTGGGTTTACCTTCTCTCTCTCTGGACTAGGGGGGTGGATGGGGACATTGCTGGGTTTACTTTCTCTCTCTGGACTGGGGATGTGGATGGGGACATTGTTGGGTTTAACTACTCTCTCTGGACTGGGTGTGGATGCGGACATTGCTGGATTTACCTTGTCCCTCTCTGGACTGGGGAATGGATGGGGACATTGCTGGGTTTACCTTCTCTCTCTGATCTGGGGAGGGGGGGTGGATCGGGACATTGCTGGGTTTACCTTCTCTCTCTGGACTGGGAGGGTGGATGGGGACATAGCTGAGTTTATGTTCTCTCTCTCTAGACTGGGGGGGGTGGATGGAGACATTGATCTGGGGAGGGGGGGTGGGGACATAGCTGAGTTTACGTTCTCTCTCTCTAGACTGGGGGGGTGGATGGAGACATTGCTGGGTTTATCTTCTCTCGCTCTGGACTGGGGGGTGGATGGGGACATTGCTGGGTTTACCTTCTTTCGCTCTGGACTGGGGGGTGGATGGGGACATTGCTGGGTTTACCTTCTCTCTCTCTGGACTGGGGGGTGTATGGGGACATTGCTGGGTTTACCTTCTCTCCTTTCTGGACTGGGGTGGCTGGGGACATTGTTGGGTTTACCTTCTCTCTCTGGACTGGGAGCCTGGTTCGGGACATTGCTGGGTTTACCTCTCTTCCTCTGGACTGGGGGACGGATGCGGACATTGCTGGGTTTACCTTCTCTCTCTGGACTGGGGTGGTGAATGGGGCCATTGTTGGGTTTACCTTCACTCTATGGACTAGGGGGTGGTTGGGCCATTGCTGGGTTTACCTTCTCTCCCTCTGGACTGAGGGGATGGATGGGGATATTTCTGGGTTTACCTTCTTTCTCTCTGGACTAGGGGGTGGATGGGGACATTGTTGGGTTTACCTTCTCTCTCTCTGGACTGGGGGGTGGATGGGGACATTGTTGGGTTTTCCTTCTCTCTCTCTGGACTGGGGGGTGGATGGGGACATTGTTGGGTTTACCTTCTCTCTCTCTGGACTGGGGGGTGGATGGGGACATCGCTTGGTTTACCTTCTCTCTCTGGACTGGGGGGTGGATGGGGACATTGCTGGGCTTATCTTCTCTCTCTCTGGACTGGGGTTGGGGGGGGTGAAGGGGTGGATGGGGCCATTTCTGGTTTTACCCTCTCTCTCTCTCTGGACTGAGGGAGGGAGCGGGGAGGGAATATTGCTGGGTTTTCCTTCTCTCCCTCTGGCCTGGGGGGGGTGGATGGGGACATTGCTGGGTTTACCTTCTCTCTCTCTGGACTAGGGGGGTGGATGGGGACATTGTTGGGTTTAACTACTCTCTCTGGACTGGGTGTGGATGCGGACATTGCTGGATTTACCTTGTCCCTCTGGACTGCGGGGAGGATGGGCACATTGCTGGGTTTACCTTCTCTCTCTCTGGACTGGGGGGAGGGGTGGAATGGGGACATTGCTGGGTTTACCTTCTCTCTCTGGACTGGGGGGTGGATGGGGATATTGCTGGATTTACCTTGTCCCTCTGGACTGGGTGGAGGATGGGGACATTGCTGGGTTTACCTTCTCTCTCTCTGGACTGGGTGGGGGGGGGATGAATGGGGACATTGCTGGGTTTACCTTCTCTCTCTGGACTCAGAGGGTGGATGGGGCCATTTCTGGGTTTACCTTCTCTCTCTCTGGACTGGGGTGGATGGGGACATTGCTGGTTTTATCTTCTCTCTCTCTGGACTGGTGGGTTGGGGGGGGTGGATGAGGACAATGCTGGGTTTACCTTCTCTCTCTGGACTGGGAGGGTGGATGGGGACATAGCTGAGTTTACGTTCTCTCTCTCTAGACTGGGGGGGGAGGTGGATGGAGACATTGCTGGGTTTATCTTCTCTCGCTCTGGACTGGGGGGTGGATGGGGACATTGCTGGGTTTACCTTCTCTCTCTGATCTGGGGAGAGGGGGTGGATCGGGACATTGCTGGGTTTACCTTCTCTCTCTGGACTGGGAGGGTGGATGGGGACATAGCTGAGTTTACGTTCTCTCTCTCTAGACTGGGGGGGGGGTGGATGGAGACATTGCTGGGTTTATCTTCTCTCGCTCTGGACTGGGGGGTGGATGGGGACATTGCTGGGTTTACCTTCTCTCTCTCTGGACTGGGGGGTGGATGGGGACATTGCTGGGTTTACCTTCTCTCCCTTCAGGACTGGGGGTGGATGGGGACATTGTTGGGTTTACCTTCTCTCTCTGGACTGGGGGGTGGATGGGGTCATTGCTGGGTTTACCTTCTCTCTCTCTGGACTGGGGTGTGGATGGGGGCATTTCTGGGGAATTAGCTTCTCTCTCTGGACTGGGAGTGAATGGGGATATTTCTGGGTTTACCTTCTCTCTCTGATCTGGGGAGAGGGGGTGGATCGGGACATTGCTGGGTTTACCTTCTCTCTCTCTGGACTGGGGGGGTGGATGGGGTCATTGCTGGGTTTACCTTCTCTCTCTCTGGACTGGGGGGGTGGATGGGGACATTGCTGGGTTTACCTTCTCCCCCTCTGGACTGGGGGGTGGATGGGGATATTGCTAGGTTTACCTTCTCTCTCTCTGGACTAGGGGGTGGATGGGGACATTGTTGGGTTTACCTTCTCTCTCTCTCTGGACTGGGGGGTGGATGGTGACATCGCTTGGTTTACCTTCTCTCTCTGGACTGGGGGGTGGATGGTGACATCGCTGGGTTTACCTTCTCTCTCTGGAGTGGTGGATGGATGGGGCCATTGCTGGGTTTATCTTCTCTCTCTCTGGACTGGGGGGTGGTTGGGGCCATTGCTGGGTTTACCTTCTCTCCCTCTGGACTGGGGGGTGGATGGGGATATTGCTAGGTTTACCTTCTCTCTCTCTGGACTAGGGGGTGGATGGGGACAATGTTGGGTTTACCTTCTCTCTCTCTGGACTGGGGTGTGGATGGGGACATTGCTGGGTTTCCCTTCTCTCTCTCTGGAGTGGGGGGGGGGGGGTGGATGGAGACATTGCTGGGCTTATCTTCTCTCCCTTCTGGACTGGGGGTGGATGGGGACATTGTTGGTTTACCTTCTCTCTCTCTGGACTGGGGGGTGGATGGGGTCATTGCTGGGTTTACCTTCTCTCTCTCTGGACTGAGGGGCTGGATGGGGACATTGCTGGGTTTATTTCTCTTCCTCTGGACTGGGGGATGGATGCGGACATTGCTGGGTTTACCTTCGCTCCCTCTGGACTGGGGGGTGGATGGGGATATTGCTAGGTTTACCTTCTCTCTCTCTGGACTAGGGGGTGGATGGGGACATTGTTGGGTTTACCTTCTCTCTCTCTGGACTGGGGGGTGGATGGTGACATCGCTTGGTTTACCTTCTCTCTCTGGACTGGGGGGTGGATGGTGACATCGCTGGGTTTACCTTCTCTCTCTGGAGTGGTGGATGGATGGGGCCATTGCTGGGTTTATCTTCTCTCTCTCTGGACTGGGGGGTGGTTGGGGCCATTGCTGGGTTTACCTTCTCCCCCTCTGGACTGGGGGGTGGATGGGGATATTGCTAGGTTTACCTTCTCTCTCTCTGGACTAGGGGGTGGATGGGGACAATGTTGGGTTTACCTTCTCTCTCTCTGGACTGGGGTGTGGATGGGACATTGTTGGGTTTCCCTTCTCTCTCTCTGGAGTGGGGGGGGTGGATGGAGACATTGCTGGGCTTATCTTCTCTCCCTTCTGGACTGGGGGTGGATGGGGACATTGTTGGTTTACCTTCTCTCTCTCTGGACTGGGGGTGGATGGGGTTATTGCTGGGTTTACCTTCTCTCTTCTCTGGACTGGGGGGCTGGATGGGGACATTGCTGGTTTATTTCTCTTCCTCTGGACTGGGGGATGGATGCGGACATTGCTGGGTTTACCTTCGCTCCCTCTGGACTGGGGGGTGGATGGGGATATTGCTAGGTTTACCTTCTCTCTCTCTGGACTAGGGGGTGGATGGGGACATTGTTGGGTCTACCTTCTCTCTCTCTGGACTGGGGGGTGGATGGGGACATCGCTTGGTTTACCTTCTCTCTCTGAAGTGGTGGATGGATGGGGCATTGCTGGGTTTATCTTCTCTCTCTCTGGACTGGGGGTGGTTGGGGCCATTGCTGGGTTTATCTTCTCTCCCTCTGGACTGGGGTTGGGGCGGGGGGGGGGGGGGGGGGGGGGAAGGGGTGGATGGGGCCATTTCTGGTTTTACCCTCTCTCTCTCTCTGGACTGAGGGAGGGAGCGGGGAGGGAATATTGCTGGGTTTTCCTTCTCTCCCTCTGGCCTGGGGGGGTGGATGGGGACATTGCTGGGTTTACCTTCTCTCTCTCTGGACTAGGGGGGTGGATGGGGACATTGCTGGGTTTACTTTCTCTCTCTGGACTGGGGATGTGGATGGGGACATTGTTGGGTTTAACTACTCTCTCTGGACTGGGTGTGGATGCGGACATTGCTGGATTTACCTTGTCCCTCTCTGGACTGGGGAGTGGATGGGGACATTGCTGGGTTTACCTTCTCTCTCTGATCTGGGGAGGGGGGGTGGATCGGGACATTGCTGGGTTTACCTTCTCTCTCTGGACTGGGAGGGTGGATGGGGACATAGCTGAGTTTACGTTCTCTCTCTCTAGACTGGGGGGGGTGGATGGAGACATTGCTGGGTTTATCTTCTCTCGCTCTGGACTGGGGGGTGGATGGGGACATTGTTGGGTTTACCTTCTCTCTCTCTGGACTGGGGGGTGGATGGTGACATCGCTTGGTTTACCTTCTCTCTCTGGACTGGGGGGTGGATGGTGACATCGCTGGGTTTACCTTCTCTCTCTGGAGTGGTGGATGGATGGGGCCATTGCTGGGTTTACCTTCTCTCTCTCTGGACTGGGGTGTGGATGGGGGCATTTCTGGGTTTACCTTCTCTCCCTCTGGACTGGGGGGTGGATGGGGATATTGCTAGGTTTACCTTCTCTCTCTCTGGACTAGGGGGTGGATGGGGACAATGTTGGGTTTACCTTCTCTCTCTCTGGACTGGGGTGTGGATGGGGACATTGTTGGGTTTCCCTTCTCTCTCTCTGGAGTGGGGGGGGTGGATGGAGACATTGCTGGGCTTATCTTCTCTCCCTTCTGGACTGGGGGTGGATGGGGACATTGTTGGTTTACCTTCTCTCTCTCTGGACTGGGGGGTGGATGGGGTTATTGCTGGGTTTACCTTCTCTCTCTCTGGACTGGGGGGCTGGATGGGGACATTGCTGGGTTTATTTCTCTTCCTCTGGACTGGGGGATGGATGCGGACATTGCTGGGTTTACCTTCTCTCTCTGGACTGGGGTGGTGAATGGGCCATTGCTGGGTTTACCTTCACTCTATGGACTAGGGGTGGTTGGGGACATTGTTGGGTTTACCTTCTCTCTCTGGACTGGGGGGTGGATGGGGTCATTGCTGGGTTTACCTTCTCTCTCTGGACTGGGAGGCTGGATCGGGACATTGCTGGGTTTACCTTCTCTCCTTCTGGACTGAGGGGATGGATGGGGACATCGCTTGGTTTACCTTCTCTCTCTGAAGTGGTGGATGGATGGGGCATTGCTGGGTTTATCTTCTCTCTCTGGACTGGGGGGTGGATGGGGACATTGCTGGGCTTATCTTCTCTCTCTCTGGACTGGGTTGGGGGGGGGGAAGGGGTGGATGGGGCCATTTCTGGTTTTACCCTCTCTCTCTCTCTGGACTGAGGGAGGGAGCGGGGAGGGAATATTGCTGGGTTTTCCTTCTCTCCCTCTGGCCTGGGGGGGTGGATGGGGACATTGCTGGGTTTACCTTCTCTCTCTCTGGACTAGGGGGGTGGATGGGGACATTGCTGGGTTTACTTTCTCTCTCTGGACTGGGGATGTGGATGGGGACATTGTTGGGTTTAACTACTCTCTCTGGACTGGGTGTGGATGCGGACATTGCTGGATTTACCTTGTCCCTCTCTGGACTGGGGAGTGGATGGGGACATTGCTGGGTTTACCTTCTCTCTCTCTGGACTAGGGGGGTGGATGGGACATTGCTGGGTTTACTTTCTCTCTCTGGACTGGGGATGTGGATGGGGACATTGTTGGGTTTAACTACTCTCTCTGGACTGGGTGTGGATGCGGACATTGCTGGATTTACCTTGTCCCTCTCTGGACTGGGGAGTGGATGGGGACATTGCTGGGTTTACCTTCTCTCTCTGATCTGGGGAGGGGGGGGTGGATCGGGACATTGCTGGGTTTACCTTCTCTCTCTGGACTGGGAGGGTGGATGGGGACATAGCTGAGTTTATGTTCTCTCTCTCTAGACTGGGGGGGGTGGATGGAGACATTGATCTGGGGAGGGGGGTGGGGACATAGCTGAGTTTACGTTCTCTCTCTCTAGACTGGGGGGGTGGATGGAGACATTGCTGGGTTTATCTTCTCTCGCTCTGGACTGGGGGGTGGATGGGGACATTGCTGGGTTTACCTTCTTTCGCTCTGGACTGGGGGGTGGATGGGGACATTGCTGGGTTTACCTTCTCTCTCTCTGGACTGGGGGGTGTATGGGGACATTGCTGGGTTTACCTTCTCTCCTTTCTGGACTGGGGTGGCTGGGGACATTGTTGGGTTTACCTTCTCTCTCTGGACTGGGAGCCTGGTTCGGGACATTGCTGGGTTTACCTCTCTTCCTCTGGGACTGGGGGACGGATGCGGACATTGCTGGGTTTACCTTCTCTCTCTGGACTGGGGTGGTGAATGGGGCCATTGTTGGGTTTACCTCACTCTATGGACTAGGGGGTGGTTGGGCCATTGCTGGGTTTACCTTCTCTCCCTCTGGACTGAGGGGATGGATGGGGATATTTCTGGGTTTACCTTCTTTCTCTCTGACTAGGGGGTGGATGGGGACATTGTTGGGTTTACCTTCTCTCTCTCTGGACTGGGGGGTGGATGGGGACATTGTTGGGTTTCCTTCTCTCTCTCTGGACTGGGGGGTGGATGGGGGACATTGTTGGGTTTACCTTCTCTCTCTCTGGACTGGGGGGTGGATGGGGACATCGCTTGGTTTACCTTCTCTCTCTGGACTGGGGGGTGGATGGGGACATTGCTGGGCTTATCTTCTCTCTCTCTGGACTGGGGTTGGGGGGGGTGAAGGGGTGGATGGGGCCATTTCTGGTTTTACCCTCTCTCTCTCTCTGGACTGAGGGAGGGAGCGGGGAGGGAATATTGCTGGGTTTTCCTTCTCTCCCTCTGGCCTGGGGGGGGTGGATGGGACATTGCTGGGTTTACCTTCTCTCTCTCTGGACTAGGGGGGTGGATGGGGACATTGTTGGGTTTAACTACTCTCTCTGGACTGGGTGTGGATGCGGACATTGCTGGATTTACCTTGTCCCTCTGGACTGCGGGGAGGATGGGCACATTGCTGGGTTTACCTTCTCTCTCTCTGGACTGGGGGGAGGGGTGAATGGGGACATTGCTGGGTTTACCTTCTCTCTCTGGACTGGGGGGTGGATGGGGAT
>NC_092768.1:10820886-10908846 GCF_047496795.1 Chiloscyllium punctatum | reverse complement strand
CTGTTCCCAATCCCCCCCTCTCCCCCTGTCCCCCCCCCCACCCTGAGAGTCTGTTCCCAATCCCCCCCTCTCCCCCTGTCCCCCCCCCCACCCTGAGAGTCTGTTCCCAATCCCCCCCTCTCCCCCATCCCCCCCCCCACCCTGAGAGTCTGTTCCCAATCCCCCCTCTCCCCCTGTCCCCCCCCCCCACCCTGAGAGTCTGTTCCCAATCCCCCCCTCTCCCCCCTGCCCCCCCCCCACCCTGAGAGTCTGTTCCCAATCCCCCCCTCTCCCCCTGTCCCCCCCCACCCTGAGAGTCTGTTCCCAATCCCCCCTCTCCCCCCTGTCCCCCCCCCCACCCTGAGAGTCTGTTCCAATCCCCCCTCTCCCCCTGTCCCCCCCCCCCACCCTGAGAGTCTGTTCCCAATCCCCCCCTCTCCCCCTGTCCCCCCCCCCACCCTGAGAGTCTGTTCCCAATCCCCCCTCTCCCCCTGTCCCCCCCCCACCCTGAGAGTCTGTTCCCAATCCCCCCCTCCCCCCCTGCCCCCCCCCACCCTGAGAGTCTGTTCCCAATCCCCCCCTCCCCCTGTCCCCCCCCCACCCTGAGAGTCTGTTCCCAATCCCCCCCTCTCCCCCTTCCCCCCCCCACCCTGAGAGTCTGTTCCCAATCCCCCCTCTCCCCCCAGTCCCCCCCCCACCCTGAGAGTCTGTTCCCAATCCCCCCCCTCTCCCCCCTGTCCCCCCCCCACCCTGAGAGTCTGTTCCCAATCCCCCCCTCTCCCCCCTGTCCCCCCCCCCACCCTGAGAGTCTGTTCCCAATCCCCCCTCTCCCCCTGTCCCCCCCCACCCTGAGAGTCTGTCCCAATCCCCCCCTCCCCCCTCCCCCCCCCCCCCCCTGTCCCCACCCCCCCCTCCCCCTGTCCCCCCCCCACCCTGAGCCGTCCCACCCCCCCTCCCCCCTCCCCCCCCCCCCCCCAGAGTCGCCTCCCCCCCCCCCTCCCCCCCCCCCCCCCCCCCCGAGGCTTCCCAGCCCCCCCCCCCTCCCCCCCCCCCCCCCCGGAGCGTCCAGCCCCCCCCCCCCCCCCCCCACCCGAGCCCCCCATCCCCCCCTCCCCCCTCCCCCCCCCCCCCGTCCCCCCCCCCCCCCCTCCCCCCCCCCCCCCCCCCATCCCCCCCCCCCCCCCCCCCCCTGTCCCCCCCCCCCTCCCCCTCCCCCCCCCCCACCCCCCCCCCACCCCTGTCCCCACCCCCCCCCCCCCCCCCCCCCCCCCCCACCCGAGAGCTTCCCCATCCCCCCTCTCCCCCCCCCCCCCCCCCCCCCCGTCCCACCCCCCCCCCCCCCCATCCCCCCCCACCCCCCTCCCTCCCCCCCTCCCCCTCCCCCCCCACCCCCTCCAGCCCCCCCTCTCCCCCTCCCCCCCCCCCAGCTCCCACCCCCCCCCTCCCCCCCCCCCCCCCACCCCGAGTCTGTCCCACCCCCCCTCCCCCCCCCCCCCCCACCCCTCCCTCCCCCCCCCCCCCCCCCCCCCACCCCCCCCATCCCCCCCCCTCCCCCCCGCCCCCCCCCCCCCTTCTGTCCCATCCCCCCCTCTCCCCCCTTCCCCCCCCCACCCTGAGAGTCTGTTCCCAATCCCCCCCTCTCCCCCTGTCCCCCCCCCCACCCTGAGAGTCTGTTCCCAATCCCCCCTCTCCCCCTGTCCCCCCCCCCACCCTGAGAGTCTGTTCCCAATCCCCCCCTCTCCCCCAGTCCCCCCCCCCCCACCCTGAGAGTCTGTTCCCAATCCCCCCTTCTCCCCCAGTCCCCCCCCCACCCCTGAGAGTCTGTTCCCAATCCCCCCCCTCCCCCTGTCCCCCCCCCCACCCTGAGAGTCTGTTCCCAATCCCCCCCTCTCCCCCAGTCCCCCCCCCCCACCCTGAGAGTCTGTTCCCAATCCCCCCCTCTCCCCCTGTCCCCCCCCCCACCCTGAGAGTCTGTTCCCAATCCCCCCCTCTCCCCCTGTCCCCCCCCCCACCCTGAGAGTCTGTTCCCAATCCCCCCCTCTCCCCCTGTCCCCCCCCCCCACCCTGAGAGTCTGTTCCCAATCCCCCCCTCTCCCCCCTTCCCCCCCCCCACCCTGAGAGTCTGTTCCCAATCCCCCCCTCTCCCCCCTGTCCCCCCCCCCACCCTGAGAGTCTGTTCCCAATCCCCCCCCTCTCCCCCCAGTCCCCCCCCCCCACCCTGAGAGTCTGTTCCCAATCCCCCCTCTCCCCCATCCCCCCCCCACCCTGAGAGTCTGTTCCCAATCCCCCCTCTCCCCCCTGTCCCCCCCCCACCCTGAGAGTCTGTTCCCAATCCCCCCCTCTCCCCCTGTCCCCCCCCCACCCTGAGAGTCTGTTCCCAATCCCCCCCTCTCCCCCCTGGGTCCCCCCCCCCTCACCCTGAGAGTCTGTTCCCAATCCCCCCCCTCTCCCCCCTGGTCCCCCCCCCCACCCTGAGAGTCTGTTCCCAATCCCCCCTCCTCCCCCAGGTCCCCCCCCCCACCCTGAGAGTCTGTTCCCAATCCCCCCCTCTCCCCCCTATCCCCCCCCCCACCCTGAGAGTCTGTTCCCAATCCCCCCCTCTCCCCCTGTCCCCCCCCCACCCTGAGAGTCTGTTCCCAATCCCCCCCTCTCCCCCCAGTCCCCCCCCCCACCCTGAGAGTCTGTTCCCAATCCCCCCCTCTCCCCCCTGTCCCCCCCCCCACCCTGAGAGTCTGTTCCCAATCCCCCCCTCTCCCCCCTGTCCCCCCCCCCACCCTGAGAGTCTGTTCCCAATCCCCCCCTCTCCCCCTGTCCCCCCCCACCCTGAGAGTCTGTTCCCAATCCCCCCCTCTCCCCCTGTCCCACCCCCCCACCCTGAGAGTCTGTTCCCAATCCCCCCTCTCCCCCATCCCCCCCCCACCCTGAGAGTCTGTTCCCAATCCCCCCCTCTCCCCCCCTGGTCCCCCCCCCCACCCTGAGAGTCTGTTCCCAATCCCCCCCCTCCCCCTGTCCCCCCCCCCCCACCCTGAGAGTCTGTTCCCAATCCCCCCCCTCCCCCTGTCCCCCCCCACCCTGAGAGTCTGTTCCCAATCCCCCCCCTCTCCCCCTTCCCCCCCCACCTGAGAGTCTGTTCCCAATCCCCCCTCTCCCCCTGTCCCCCCCCCACCCTGAGAGTCTGTTCCCAATCCCCCCCTCTCCCCCCTGTCCCCCCCCCACCCTGAGAGTCTGTTCCCAATCCCCCCCTCTCCCCCTGTCCCCCCCCCACCCTGAGAGTCTGTTCCCAATCCCCCCCTCTCCCCCCTGTCCCCCCCCCACCCTGAGAGTCTGTTCCCAATCCCCCCCCCTCTCCCCCTGTCCCCCCCCCCACCCTGAGAGTCTGTTCCCAATCCCCCTCTCCCCCTGTCCCCCCCCCCACCCTGAGAGTCTGTTCCCAATCCCCCCCTCTCCCCCCTGTCCCCCCCCCACCCTGAGAGTCTGTTCCCAATCCCCCCCTCTCCCCCTGTCCCCCCCCACCCTGAGAGTCTGTTCCCAATCCCCCCTCCTCCCCCCCTGTCCCCCCCCCCCACCCCCCTGAGAGTCTGTTCCCCAATCCCCCCTCTCCCCCTGTCCCCCCCCCCACCCTGAGAGTCTGTTCCCAATCCCCCCCCTCTCCCCCCTCCCCCCCCCCCCTGAGAGTCTGTTCCCAATCCCCCCCTCTCCCCCCTGTCCCCCCCCCACCTGAGCGTGGCGTCGTCCCAATCCCCCCTCCTCCCCCCCCTCCCCCCCCCCCCCCCCTGAGAGTCTGTTCCCAATCCCCCCCTCCCTCCCCCCTGGTCCCCCCCCCCCCTCCCCCTGAGAGTCTGTCCCAATCCCCCTCCCCCTCCCCCCCCCTGCTCCCCCCCCCCCCCCCCCCTGAGAGTCTGTTCCCAATCCCCCCCCCTCCCCCCCCAGTCCCCCCCCCCCACCCTGAGAGTCTGTTCCCCAATCCCCCCCTCTCCCCCCCTGTCCCCCCCCACCCTGAGAGTCTGTTCCCAATCCCCCCCTCCTCCCCCCCATCCCCCCCCCACCCTGAGAGTCTGTTCCCAATCCCCCCCCTCTCCCCCCCTGTCCCCCCCCCCACCCTGAGAGTCTGTTCCCATCCCCCCCCTCTCCCCTGTCCCCCCCCCCACCCTGAGAGTCTGTTCCCAATCCCCCCCCTCTCCCCCTGTCCCCCCCACCCTGAGAGTCTGTTCCCCACTCCCCCCCCTCTCCCCCCCTGTCCCCCCCCCACCCTGAGAGTCTGTTCCAATCCCCCCCTCTCCCCTGTCCCCCCCCCCCACCCTGAGAGTCCTGTTCCCACTCCCCCCCCCTCCTCCCCCCGTCCCCCCCCCCCCCCCTGAGAGTCTCTTCCCAATCCCCCCCCTCTCCCCCCAGTCCCCCCCCCCCCACCTGAGGTCTGTTCCCCAATCCCCCCCCTCTCCCCCCCCCCACCCTGAGAGTCTGTCCCCAATCCCCCCCTCTCCCCCCCTCCCCCCCCCCACCCTGAGAGTCCTGTTCCCCCAATCCCCCCCCCCTCTCCCCCCATCCCCCCCCCCCACCCTGAGAGTCTGTTCCCAATCCCCCCTCTCCCCCCTGTCCCCCCCCCCTCCTGAGAGTCTGTTCCCAATCCCCCCCCTCTCCCCCCCTGTCCCCCCCCCCCCCACCCTGAGAGTCTGTCCCAATCCCCCCCCTCTCCCCCCCTGTCCCCCCCCCCCACCCCTGAGAGTCTGTTCCCAATCCCCCCCTCTCCCCCTGTCCCCCCCCCCATCCCTGAGAGTCTCTTCCCAATCCCCCCCTCTCCCCCATCCCCCCCCCCCACCTGAGAGTCTGTCCCAATCCCCCCCTCCCTCCCCCCCCACCCTGAGAGTCTGTTCCCAATCCCCCCTCTCCCCCCATCCCCCCCCCCCCCACCCTGAGTCTGTTCCCAATCCCCCCCTCTCCCCCCGTCCCCCCCCCACCTGAGAGTCTGTTCCCAATCCCCCCTCTCCCCCTGTCCCCCCCCCCACCTGAGAGTCTGTTCCCATCCCCCCTCTCCCCCTGTCCCCCCCCCCACCCTGAGGTCTGTTCCCAATCCCCCCCTCTCCCCCCTCCGCCCCCCCCCCACCCTGAGAGTCTGTTCCCAATCCCCCCCTCTCCCCCCATCCCCCCCCCCACCCCTGAGAGTCCTGTCCCAATCCCCCCCCCTCTCCCCCCTGTCCCCCCCCCCCACCCTGAGAGTCTGTCTCCCCCACTCCCCCCCCCCTCCCCTCCCCCATCCCCCCCCCCCCCCTGAGAGTCTGTTCCAATCCCCCCTCTCCCCCCTGTCCCCCCCCCCATCCTGCGAGTCTGTTCCCAATCCCCCCCTCTCCCCCCTGTCCCCCCCCCCACCTGAGAGTCTGTTCCCAATCCCCCCCTCTCCCCCTCTCCCCCCCCCCACCCTGAGAGTCTGTTCCCAATCCCCCCTCTCCCCCCGTCCCCCCCCCCCCCACCCCCTGAGAGTCTGTTCCCCAATCCCCCCCCCTCCCCCCTGTCCCCCCCCCACCCTGAGAGTCTGTTCCCAATCCCCCCCTCCCCCTGTCCCCCCCCCCACCCTGAGAGTCTGTTCCCCCATCCCCCCCTCCCCCTGTCCCCCCCCCACCTGAGAGTCTGTTCCCAATCCCCCCCTCCCCCTGTCCCCCCCCCATCCTGAGAGTCTGTTCCCAATCCCCCCCCTCTCCCCCCTGTCCCCCCCCCCACCCTGAGAGTCTGTTCCAATCCCCCCCTCTCCCCCCTCTCCCCCCCCCCACCCTGAGAGTCTGTTCCAATCCCCCCTCTCCCCCCTGTCCCCCCCCCCACCCTGAGAGTCTGTTCCCAATCCCCCCCTCTCCCCCTGTCCCCCCCCACCCTGAGAGTCTGTTCCCAATCCCCCCTCCCCCCTGTCCCCCCCCCCACCCTGAGAGTCTGTTCCCACTCCCCCCCCTCCCCCTGTCCCCCCCCCACCCTGAGAGTCTGTTCCCAATCCCCCCCTCCCCCCTGTCCCCCCCCCCACCCTGAGAGTCTGTTCCCAATCCCCCCCCCTCTCCCCCCTGTCCCCCCCCACCCTGAGAGTCTGTTCCCCCACTCCCCCCCCCCCCCCCTCCCCCCCCTGTCCCCCCCCCCCCACCCTGAGAGTCTGTTCCCAATCCCCCCCTCCCCCTGTCCCCCCCCCCCGCTCCCCCCCCCCCCCCCTCCCCCCCCCCCGACCTCCCCCCCCCCCCCCCCCCCCCCCCCCTCCCCCCCCCCCCCCCCCCCCCCCCGCTCCCCACCCCCCCCCCCCCCCCCCCCCCTCCCCCCCCCCCCCCCCCCCCCCCCCCCCCCCGCCTCCCCCCCCCCCCCCCCTCCCCCCCCCCAGCTCCCCCCCCCCCCCCCCCTCCCCCCCCCCCCCGCTCCCCCCCCCCCCCCCCCCCTCCCCCCCCCACCCTGAGAGTCTGTTCCCAATCCCCCCTCTCCCCCTGTCCCCCCCCCACCCTGAGAGTCTGTTCCCAATCCCCCCTCTCCCCCTGTCCCCCCCCACCCTGAGAGTCTGTTCCCAATCCCCCCCTCTCCCCCTGTCCCCCCCCACCCTGAGAGTCTGTTCCCAATCCCCCCCTCTCCCCCTGTCCCCCCCCCACCCTGAGAGTCTGTTCCCAATCCCCCCTCTCCCCCTGTCCCCCCCCACCCTGAGAGTCTGTTCCCAATCCCCCCCTCTCCCCCTGTCCCCCCCCCACCCTGAGAGTCTGTTCCCAATCCCCCTCTCTCCCCCTGTCCCCCCCCCCCCCACCCTGAGAGTCTGTTCCCAATCCCCCCCTCCCCCTGTCCCCCCCCCCCCCACCCTGAGAGTCTGTTCCCAATCCCCCCCTCCCCCTGTCCCCCCCCATCCTGTGAGTTTGTTTCCCCTTCTCGCTGCCCTCTATCATGTGAGTCCTACGTAGACTCCTTGCCCTGCCCCCTGCACTGAGCTTCTGACTCTAGATACCCCTCTCCTTGCCCCAATTCCATCTCAGTTGGCACCCTCTGTTGTGCCTGTCCATTAGGGTTGAGGGGTGGTGAATGGGGTGGGTGGGGGGGGGTTGGGGGGTGGAGGTAAGAGACACTGTCAGTTTTTCCAGCTCCAGGACCTGTGGTTGCTAATGTCTCTTGGCGGAGTCCCTCCCTCTCAGGATAGGTGACTCCTGCCTGAGGTGTAACACACTGAGTTAAGGAGCGCACAGTGCTTGGCCATGCACTGCTGTCCAATCAGATCATTCGATCTGACTTTGGCGTGGACATGCTGTCGTCCTGAATCACCTTCCCCCTCAGGAGTCCGTCAACCCCTTCCTTAGACATAGTCCGTGCCCAGCCCCACTCTCCCGAGCTTTGGCTGGGTTCACCAGTCTGGGTTGGAATCTCTCCAGATCCCTGGCCTCCAATCCCCACTGGGTGGGACTGGCCCGAGGCTGCGCTGGTGGCTGGGCTCCAGGTGTAGTGCACTGACTTGTCCCATTCTGTCTGTCCATGGCGTCGACATGGAAACTGCTGCAAATTCACTTCAAATACAATCATCGCAGCAGGGGAGCGACAGGGTGGGGCTCCCATTGTTTGGGACATTCGCAGGGGGTGGGGGGGGGGAATATCAGTCCATCGGGTCCACACTGACCCTCCAAAGAGAGTCCCTGTAAACCTGATGGCTCACCCACTCCCACTTTCAGAATGGAATCAGTCGGACCTCACATTGGGACACAGATAAACTTTATTTTCACACTTTAAATGTATTATCTGAGCTGAGATGACACCTATTGTTAAAATATACCTCGAAAAATATAAGTTGAACCAAGTTCTGGGATTTACACACGAAGGAACGGGACCTAACATGGTCATTCGAAGAGATGAAAACCGAAGCTTGACCTGTTTAATATTCATTCCATGACACTGCATCTCTGCTGCTGGAAATTCAGCATTGCATGATTCTGCTCAACAATCTCCCAAAGCTAGTGTTGCCAGTTAAACCTGTTCAACGAGAATCTGGTGTGGTGGGATTTTTAACCTTATATATCCCAGTCCAACATCAGTTCCTCCAATGATGACGACACATCCCTGGACACGATGGGACAATTTCCCGTGGCCAATCCACCCTAACCTACACATCACTGGACACTATGGGACAATTTCCCATGGCCAATCCACCCTAACCTGCACATCCCTGGGCACTATGGGACAATTTCCCATGGCCAATCCACCCTAACCTGTACATCCCTGGGCACTATGGGACAATTTCCCATGGCCAATCCACCCGAACCTGCACATCCCTGGGCACTATGGGACAATTTCCCATGGCCAATCCACCCTAACCTGCACATCCCTGGACACTATGGGACAATTTCCCATGGACAATCCACCCTAACCTGTACATCCCTGGGCACTATGGGACAATTTCCCATGGCCAATCCACCCTAACCTGCACATCCCTGGGCACTACGGGACAATTTCCCATGGCCAATCCACCCTAACCTGTACATCCCTGGGCACTATGGGACAATTTCCCATGGCCAATCCACCCTAACCTGTACATCCCTGGGCACTATGGGACAATTTCCCATGGCCAATTCACCCTAACCTGCACATCCCTGGACACTATGGGACAATTTCCCATGGACAATCCACCCTAACCTATACATCCCTGGGCACTATGGGACAATTCCCCATGGCCAATCCACCCTAACCTACACATCCCTGGGCAATATGGGACAATTTCCCATGGCCAACCCACCCTAAACAGCACATCCCTGGGCAATATGGGACAATTTCCCATGGCCAATCCACCCTAACCTGCACATCCCTGGGCATTATGGGACAATTTCCCATGGCCAACCCAACCTAAACAGCACATCCCTGGGCACTATGGGACAATTTCCCATGGCCAATCCACCCTAACCTGCACATCCCTGGACACTATGGGACAATTTCCCATGGACAATCCACCCTAACCTGTACATCCCTGGGCACTATGGGACAATTTCCCATGGCCAATCCACCCGAACCTGCACATCCCTGGGCACTATGGGACAATTTCCCATGGACAATCCACCCTAACCTGTACATCCCTGGGCACTATGGGACAATTTCCCATGGCCAATCCACCCTAACCTGCACATCCCTGGGCACTACGGGACAATTTCCCATGGCCAATCCACCCTAACCTGTACATCCCTGGGCAATATGGGACAATTTCCCATGGCCAATCCACCCTAACCTGTACATCCCTGGGCACTATGGGACAATTTCCCATGGCCAATTCACCCTAACCTGCACATCCCTGGACACTATGGGACAATTTCCCATGGACAATCCACCCTAACCTATACATCCCTGGGCACTATGGGACAATTCCCCATGGCCAATCCACCCTAACCTACACATCCCTGGGCAATATGGGACAATTTCCCATGGCCAACCCACCCTAAACAGCACATCCCTGGGCAATATGGGACAATTTCCCATGGCCAATCCACCCTAACCTGCACATCCCTGGGCATTATGGGACAATTTCCCATGACCAATCCACCCTAACCTGTAAATCCCTGGGCACTATGGGACAATTTCCCATGGCCAATCCACCCTAACCTGCACATCCCTGGGCACTATGGGACAATTTCCCATGGACAATCCACCCTAACCTGTACATCCCTGGGCACGATGGGACAATTTCCCATGGCCAATCCACCCGAACCTGCACATCCCTGGGCACTATGGGACAATTTCCCATGGCCAATCCACCCTAACCTGCACTTCCCTGGGCACTAGAGGATAATTTTCCATGTCGAATCCACCCTAACCTGCAAATCCCAGGGACACTATGGGACAATTTCCCATGGCCAATCCACCCTAACCTGTACATCCCTAGACACTATGGGACAATTTCCCATGGCCAATCCACCCTAACCTGTACATCACTGGACACTATGGGACAATTTCCCATGGCCAATCCACCCTAACCTGTACATCCCTGGACACTATGGGACAATTTCCGATGGCCAATCCACCCTAACCTGCACATTCCTGGCACATGATTGGACAATTTCCCATGACCAATCCATTCTGGCACATGATTGGACAATTTCCCATGACCAATCCACCCTAACCTGCACATCCCTGAGCACTATGGGACAATTTCCCATGGCCAATCCACCCTAACCTACACATCCCTGGGCACTATGGGACAATTTCCCATGGCCAATCCACCCTCACCTGCACTTCCCTGGGCACTATGGGACAATTTCCCATGGCCAATCCACCCTAACCTGCACATCCCTGGGCACTATGGGACAATTTCCCATGACCAATCCACCCTAACCTGTACATCTCTGGGCACTATGGGACAATTTCCCATGGCCAATCCACCCTAACCTGTAAATCCCTTGGCACTATGGGACAATTTTCCATGCCCAATCCACCCTAACCTGCACATCCCTGGACACTATGGGACAATTTCCCATGGCCAATCCACCCAAACCTGCTCATCCCTGGGCACTATGGGACAATTTCCCGTGGACAATCCACCCTAACCTGTACATCCCTGGACACTATGGGACAATTTCCCATGGCCAATCCACCCTAACCTGTACATCCCTGGGCACTATGGGACAATTTCCCATGGCCAATCCACCCTAACCTGCACATCCCTGGGACACTATGGGGCAATTTCCCATGGCCAATCCACCCTAACCTGCACATCTCTGGCACATGATTGGACAATTTCCCATGACCAATCCACCCTAACCTGCACATCCCTGAGCACTATGGGACAATTTCCCATGGCCAATCCACCCTAACCTACACATCCCTGGGACACTATGGGACAATTTCCCATGGCCACTTCACCCTAACCTACACACCCCTGGGCTCTATGGAACAATTTCCCATGGCCAATCCACCCTAACCTGCACTTCCCTGGGCACTATAGGACAATTTTCCATGTCTAATCCACCCTAACCTGTACATCCCTGGACTTTATGGGATAATTTTCCATGGCCAATCCACCCTAACCTTCATATCCCTAGACACTATGGGACAATTTCCCATGGTCAATCCACCCTAACCTACACATCCCTGGACACGATGGGACAATTTTCCATGGCCAATCCACCCTAACCTGTACATCCCTGGACACTATGGGACAATTTCCCATGGCCAATCCACCCTAACCTGCACATCTCTGGACACTATGGGACAATTTCCCATGGCCAATCCACTCTAACCTGCACATCCCTGGGCACTATGGGACAATTTCCCATGGCCAATCCACCCTAACCTGTACATCCCTGGGCACTATGGGACAATTTCCCATGGCCAATCCACCCTAAGCTGTACATCCCTGGGCACTATGGGACAATTTTCCATGGCCAATCCACCCTAACCTACACATCTCTGGACACTATGGGACAATTTCCCATGGCCAATCCACCCTAACCTGCACACCCCTGGGCTCTATGGAACAATTTCCCATGGCCATTCCACCCTAACCTGCACTTCCCTGAGCACTATAGGACAATTTTCCATGTCTAATCCACCCTAACCTGCACATCCCTGGGCACTATGGGACAATTTCCCATGACCAATCCACCCTAACCTGTACATCCCTGGGCACTATGGGACAATTTCCCATGGCCAATCCACCCTCACCTGCACATCCCTGGGCACTATGGGACAATTTCCCATGACCAATCCACCCTAACCTGTACATCCCTGGGCATTATGGGACAATTTCCCATGGCCAATCCACCCTAACCTACACACCCCTGGGCTCTATGGAACAATTTCCCATGGCCAATCCACCCTAACCTGCACTTCCCTGGGCACTATAGGACAATTTTCCATGTCTAATCCACCCTAACCTGTACATCCCTGGACTTTATGGGATAATTTTCCATGGCCAATCCACCCTAACCTACATATCCCTAGACACTATGGGACAATTTCCCATGGCCAATCCAACCTAACCTATACATCCCTGGACACTATGGGACAATTTCCCATGATCAATCCACCCTAACCTACACATCCCTGGGCACTGTGGGACAATTTCCCATGGCCAATCCACCCTAACCTGCACATCCCTGGGACACTAAGGGACAATTTCCCATGGCCAATCCACCCTAACCTGCACATCCCTAGGACACTAAGGGACAATTTCCCATGGCCAATCCACCCTAACCTGCACATCCCTGGGCACTGTGGGACAATTTCCCATGACCAATCCTCCCTAACCTACACACCCCTGGGCTCTATGGAACAATTTCCCATGTCCAATCCACCCTAACCTGCACTTCCCTGGGCACTATAGGACAATTTTCCATGTCTAATCCACCCTAACCTGTACATCCCTGGACTTTATGGGATAATTTTCCATGGCCAATCCACCCTAACCTTCATATCCCTAGACACTATGGGACAATTTCCCATGGTCAATCCACCCTAACCTACACATCCCTGGACACGATGGGACAATTTTCCATGGCCAATCCACCCTAACCTGTACATCCCTGGACACTATGGGACAATTTCCCATGGCCAATCCACCCTAACCTGCACATCTCTGGACACTATGGGACAATTTCCCATGGCCAATCCACTCTAACCTGCACATCCCTGGGCACTATGGGACAATTTCCCATGGCCAATCCACCCTAACCTGTACATCCCTGGGCACTATGGGACAATTTCCCATGGCCAATCCACCCTAAGCTGTACATCCCTGGGCACTATGGGACAATTTTCCATGGCCAATCCACCCTAACCTACACATCTCTGGACACTATGGGACAATTTCCCATGGCCAATCCACCCTAACCTGCACACCCCTGGGCTCTATGGAACAATTTCCCATGGCCATTCCACCCTAACCTGCACTTCCCTGAGCACTATAGGACAATTTTCCATGTCTAATCCACCCTAACCTGCACATCCCTGGGCACTATGGGACAATTTCCCATGACCAATCCACCCTAACCTGTACATCCCTGGGCACTATGGGACAATTTCCCATGGCCAATCCACCCTCACCTGCACATCCCTGGGCACTATGGGACAATTTCCCATGACCAATCCACCCAAACCTGTACATCCCTGGGCATTATGGGACAATTTCCCATGGCCAATCCACCCTAACCTACACACCCCTGGGCTCTATGGAACAATTTCCCATGTCCAATCCACCCTAACCTGCACTTCCCTGGGCACTATAGGACAATTTTCCATGTCTAATCCACCCTAACCTGTACATCCCTGGACTTTATGGGATAATTTTCCATGGCCAATCCACCCTAACCTACATATCCCTAGACACTATGGGACAATTTCCCATGGCCAATCCAACCTAACCTATACATCCCTGGACACTATGGGACAATTTCCCATGACCAATCCACCCTAACCTACACATCCCTGGGCACTATGGGACAATTTCCCATGGCCAATCCACCCTAACCTGCACATCCCTGGGACACTAAGGGACAATTTCCCATGGCCAATCCACCCTAACCTGCACATCCCTAGGACACTAAGGGACAATTTCCCATGGCCAATCCACCCTAACCTGCACATCCCTGGGCACTGTGGGACAATTTCCCATGACCAATCCTCCCTAACCTACACATCCCTGGGCACTATGGGACAATTTCCCATGGCCAATCCACCCTAACCTGCACATCCCTGGCACATGATTGGACAATTTCCCATGACCAATCCACCCTAACCTACACATCCCTGGGCACTATGGGACAATTTCCCCTGGCCAATCCACCCTAACCTGCACATCTTTGGACACTATGGGACAATTTTCTATGGCCAATCCACCCTAACCTGCACATCCCTGGACACTATGGGACAACTTCCCATGACCAACCCACCCTAACCTGCACATCCCTGGACACTATGGGACAATTTCCCATGGCCAATCCACCCTAACCTGCACATCCCTGGGCTCTATGGGACAATTTCCCCTGGCCTACCCACCCTAACCTGCACATCCCTGGGCTCTATGGGACAATTCCCCATGACCAACCCACCCTAACCTGAACATCCCTGGACACTATGGGACAATTTCCCCTGGCCAATCCACCCTAACCTGCACATCCCCGGGCACTATGGGACAATTCCCCATGACCAACCCACCCTAACCTGCACATCCCTGGACACTATGGGACAATTTCCCATGGCCAATCCACCCTAACCTGCACATCCCTGGGCACTATGGGACAATTTCCCATGGCCAATCCACCTTAACTTACACATCCCTGGGCACTATGGGACAATTTTCCATGGCTAATGAATCCTGATCTGCACATCCCTGGACCGTTGGTGGAACCGGAGCACCAAGTGGAAACCCAGGCTGGCACGGGGAGAATGTACAAACTCCACACAGATAGTCATCCAAGGATGGAATCGAAGCCGGGTCCCTAGAGCTGTGAGGCAATAGTGCTAACCACTGAGCCATTTTGCCACATGTTACTGGGTTGGAGGAGGTAAGCCCCAAAGGGACTTTCCCTCTACCTTCAACTGCTAAGGAGTGTTCTTACCACTTCCTACAATCATGCCAATGTTGTGCTCGGGATTAGCCATGTACAGACAGAGCTCCTGGGGATCTGAGATTGGGAATTCTGTGTGGCATCGTTCACCTCCTCGCTTCCCACCAGCTGTCCATCATCCGTAACTCAGCAGTCAGCGGGAATACTCCCCACTTTTCCCGGATGGGGGCAGCTCCAACAACACTCAAGAAGCTCAACACCATCCAGGGACAAAGCAGCCCCCACTTGATTGGCACCACATCCCCAAACATCCCCTCCCTCCACCCCCCAATGCTCAGTAAGAGCAGTGTGTACCATCTACAGGATACCCTGCAGAAACTCCCCAAACATCCCCTCCCTCCAGCCCCCGACACTCAGTAACAGCAGTGTGTACCATCTACAAGATACCCTGCAGAAACTCCCCAAACATCCCCTCCCTCCACCCCCCCCTGACGCTCAGTAACAGCAGTGTGTACCATCTACAAGATACCCTGCAGAAACTCCCCAAACATTCCCTCCCTCCACCCCCCCGACGCTCAGTAACAGCAGTGTGTACCATCTACAAGATACCCTGCAGAAACTCCCCAAACATCCCCTCCCTCCACCCCCCGACGCTCAGTAGCAGCAGTGTGTACCATCTACAAGGTACCCTGCAGAAACTCCCCAAACATCCCCTCCCTCCACCCCCCGACACTCAGTAACAGCAGTGTGTACCATCTACAAGATACCCTGCAGAAACTCCCCAAACATCCCCTCCCTCCACCCCCCGACGCTCAGTAGCAGCAGTGTGTACCATCTACAAGGTACCCTGCAGAAACTCCCCAAACATCCCCTCCCTCCACCCCCCGACACTCAGTAGCAGCAGTGTGTACCATCTACAAGGTACCCTGCAGAAACTCCCCAAACATCCCCTCCCTCCACCCCCCGACGCTCAGTAACAGCAGTGTGTACCATCTACAAGATACCCTGCAGAAACTCCCCAAACATCCCCTCCCTCCACCCCCCGACGCTCAGTAGCAGCAGTGTGTACCATCTACAAGGTACCCTGCAGAAACTCCCCAAACATCCCCTCCCTCCACCCCCCGACACTCAGTAACAGCAGTGTGTACCATCTACAAGGTACCCTGCAGAAACTCCCCAAACATCCCCTCCCTCCACCCCCCGACACTCAGTAACAGCAGTGTGTATCATCTACAAGATACCCTGCAGAAACTCCCCAAACATCCCCTCCCTCCACCCCCCGACGCTCAGTAGCAGCAGTGTGTACCATCTACAAGATACCCTGCAGAAACTCCCCAAACATCCCCTCCCTCCACCCCCCCGACACTCAGTAACAGCAGTGTGTATCATCTACAAGATACCCTGCAGAAACTCCCCAAACATCCCCTCCCTCCACCCCCCGACGCTCAGTAACAGCAGTGTGTACCATCTACAAGGTACCCTGCAGAAACTCCCCAAACATCCCCTCCCTCCACCCCCCGACACTCAGTAACAGCAGTGTGTACCATCTACAAGGTACCCTGCAGAAACTCCCCAAACATCCCCTCCCTCCACCCCCCGACACTCAGTAACAGCAGTGTGTACCATCTACAAGGTACCCTGCAGAAACTCCCCAAACATCCCCTCCCTCCACCCCCCGACGCTCAGTAACAGCAGTGCGCACTATCTATGTGACGCCCTGCAGATCCTCAGACAGCACCTTCCAAACCCATGGCCACTTCCATCTGGACAAGGGACAGCAGATCCATGGGAACACTACCCCCTACAAGTTGCCCTCCTATCACTTACTCTAAGCCCTAATGCTAACCCCTAACCCTAACTTTAACCCTAGATCGAACTCTCAACCCTAACCATAACCTAACTAACTCTTAACTCTTAACCCTAACTTTAATCCGAACCCTTGCTCTAACTCTAACCCTAACTCTAACCCCTAACTGCAACCTAAAGTCTAACTCTAACTGTAACTCTAACCCCGTAATCACTCAGCATCCCGACTTGGAAATATATCGGCCGTTCCTTCAGTGGGGCTGGGTCCCAATCCTGGAATTCCCTCCCTAAGGGACGTTGTGGGTCTACCCACAGCACATGGACTGCAGCGGTTCAAGAAGGCAGCTCACCCCCTCCTTCTCAAGGGGGGCAACTAGGGACAGGGGCAGGAAATGCAGCTCACCCCCACCTTCTCAAGGGGGGGGCAACTAGGGACAGGGGCAGGAAATGCAGCTCACCCCCACCTTCTCAAGGGGGGGGCAACTAGGGACAGGGGCAGGAAATGCAGCTCACCCCCACCTTCTCAAGGGGGGGCAACTAGGGACAGGGGCAGGAAATGCAGCTCACCCCCACCTTCTCAAGGGGGGGCAACTAGGGACAGGGGCAGGAAATGCAGCTCACCCCCAACCTCTCAAGGAGGGCAACTAGGGACAGGGGCAGTAAATGCAGCTCTCCCCACCTTCTTAAGGGGGGGCAACTAGGGACAGGGGCAGTAAATGCAGCTCACCCCCACCTTCTCAATGGGGGTAACTAGGGACAGGGGGCAGTAAATGCAGCTCACCCCCACCTACTCAATGGGGGTAACTAGGGACAGGGGGCAGTAAATGCAGCTCACCCCCACCTTCTCAAGGTGGGGGAAAACTAGGGACAGGGGCAGTAAATGCAGCTCACCCCCACCTTCTTAAGGGAGGGGCAACTAGGGACAGGGTGCAGTAAATGCAGCTCACCCCCACCTTCTCAAGGGGGGGCAACTAGGGACAGGGGCAGTAAATGCAGCTCACCCCCACCTTCTCAAGGGGGGGCAACTAGGGACAGGGGCAGTAAATGCAGCTCACCCCCACCTTCTTAAGGGAGGGGCAACTAGGGACAGGGGGCAGTAAATGCAGCTCACCCCTACCTTCTCAAGGGGGGTAACTAGGGACAGAGGCAGTAAATGCAGCTCACCCCCACCTTCTCAAGGGGGGGGCAACTAGGGACAGGGGCAGTAAATGCAGCTCACCCCCACCTTCTCAAGGGGGGTAACTAGGGACAGGGGGCAGTAAATGCAGCTCACCCCCACCTTCTTAAGGAGGGATAATCAACATTGGGCTTGGGAACTGAGCACAGGAAATTCAGGATCCTCAAGGTTCCCTGTGATTTATCAGCTTTCTGTACAAAACAGCATTCTGCAGGATGTTCTCTGTAAAACTGGAGACAGAGTGTTTATGAAACGACCTCTGCACATTCCCTGCCTCCCCTTTTCTGTCAGTGTTTAGCTCGATCCCATCTTTCCTGCTGTGTATCGGACATGCCCTGCGTCTTCCCTGATTTTGCTGCCTTCTGTGTGTCAGCTGGAACACACCCCCACCTGCATGGTGGTGACAGGTGCTCAGTCCCAATCTTACAAACACACTGACACTTCAGCCTTGCAGCTTCTGATGGCGGTTTCACTACGGAAAAGTTATCGTGGCAGAAGCTAAACGGGTCTTTCTTTCAAAAAAAAAGTCATCTCCGCACTGAGTTCTAGCCCTGCCTTTGAGTAAAGGAATGTGTCTGTTGCTCCCATCGTCGCCCCTCTAACTGTGAGGGTGTGCCATTAACCCCCTCACCCCTCCCACAACAGAATGTCAGTGGACAATCCTCAGTCACTCCCGTGAGACCAGCACTTCAGCTGAGGTATGTCAAGGATTGGAATCTTCAGTGTCCATCCAGTCTGTGGCAGCCTTTTAACCCCCTCCCCCACCTCTCAGTCCACTCATCCCCCGTCCCCTCCACCCTACCCCACCCCATCATCATAGTTGGGTGATTTTCTGATGGGAGTGTCCCTTGTTGTTTTTGAGAATGTTGTTTCAGTCTCCAGCTCTCCCTGGGAGTACCCTGCCAACACCCTTACAATGGAGGGTTCGGTTTTAACATTCATCGTGAGCTTGCTTCAAAAAGCCAGTCGCACAGGCTGACCCAGCGACCAACCAAGGCAGAATGATTTAAACTAGCACAGTTAGAACGGGCTGAAGGGACTCAGCAGCTCTGGCAATGTCTCCCAACAGAGAGGGAGAGAAATGGAATTAGCTTCTCGTGACCAAAGTGACTCCATTCCCCAACACTGAGTCAGAGTCACAGAGCTGTACAGAACAGAAACAGACCCTTCGGTCCAACCCGTCCATGCCGACCAGATATCCCAACCCAATCTAGTCCCACCTGCCAGCACCCGGCCCGTATCCCTCCAAACTCTTCCTATTCATATACCCATCCAAATGCCTCTAAATGCTGTAATTGTACCAGCCTCCACCACATCCTCTGACACCTCATTCCATACACGCACCACCCTCTGTGTGAAAAAGTTGCCTCATGCTATCTTTCCTCTTTCACCCTATACCTATACCCTCTAGTTCCAGGCTCCCTGACCCCAGGGAAGAGACTTTGTCTATTCCCCCTATCCGTGCCCCTCATAATTTTGTAAACCTCTATAAGGTCACCCCTCAGCCTCCGACACTCCAGGGAAAACAGCCCCAGCCTGTTCAGCCTCTCCCTGTAGCTCAGATCCTCCAACCCTGGCAACATCCTTGTAAATCTTTTCTGAACCTTTTCAAGTTTCACAACATCCTTCCAAGAGGAAGGAGACCAGAATTGCACCCAATATTCCAAACGTGGCTTATTCTTCAGTGTTGGACCCGAAACATTTCACTCTGCACTGAATTTCTCCAGCAATTTCGATTCCCAGCCTCAGCAGTACCTTTTGCATTTAAACATTTCTGACTGGTTCCTCGCTCTCTTACCCAACATGAAACAGGCAGCCAGGGCAAATCCGAGTAGCAGGAGGTATTTCATCTTGGGAGTTGACTCTCTGACAGTTCGGCCGCGCTAGAATTTCAAAACAATGTGAGACCAGTCCTTGGGAAGTCCTACCTGGCTTTGAGCTCAGAGCAAGAAGCTCAGCAGTTTTATAGGGTGTGAAAAGCAGCCTAGGATTTACATGATCTGGACTCCACCCTCTGTGAGAACAGGAACTGTCAGATTGTTTAAAATCTTAAGAGGCAGGTGGGGTCGTCCACTTCAGGCACAGGTGAGGAGGGTTGAGACTCTTTGAAAATCTGGTCTTGAAAAGGCAGAGAGTGGATGCAGGGGTTTGAAATATTTTGAAGGTCTGGGAGACAGATTTCTGACTACCAAGGTGGGGAGGCTGAAAGATTATCAAGGTGGGGAGGAATGCGGAGTTGAAGTTAAAATCAGACCAGCCACGGTCTCACTGACTGTTTCGGGCCCGATGGCCTGTTCCTGTCCTGTTTATAAATTCAGGGCTCTTCTGTTTCCTTAATCACTCTGGCCAGTGTGTATTAATGCAGCAAAGTGGTGGGAGAGTTGGGGAGAGTTCGGGAGGGAATTGCGGGGCGGGCTCTCGCAGAAATATTTGCCTCATTGACAGACAAGGATGAGGTGCCGGAGGACTGGAGGTGGGCTAATGTTGTACCATTGTCAAGAAAAGCCTGGAAGGAGAGACCTGGGAACTATAGCCCTGTTGGTCTGACTTTGGTGGTGGGTACGCTACTGGAGGTGATTCTGGAAGAAAAGATGTTGTGAAACTTGAAAGGGTTCAGAAAGGATAAACAAGGATGTTGCCAGGGTTGGAGGGTCTGAGCTACAGGGAGAGGCTGAACAGGCTGGGGCTGTTTTCCCTGGAGCGTCGGAGGCTGAGGGGTGACCTTATAGAGGTTTATAAAATCATCAGGGGCATGGATAGGATAAATAGACAAAGTCTTTTCCCTGGGGTCAGGGAGTCCAGAACTAGAGGGCATTGGTTTAGGGTGAGAGGGGAAAGATATAAAAGAGACCTAAGGGGCAACTTTTTCACACAGAGGGTGGTACGTGTATAGAATGAGCTGCCAGAGGATGTGGTAGAGACTGGTACAATTACAACATTTAAGAGGCATTTAGATGTGTATATGAATAGGAAGGGTTTGGAGGGACATGGGCCAGGTGCTGGCAGGTGGGACTGGATTGGGTTGGGATATCTGGGATAGTATGGACGGGTTGGACCGAAGGGTCTGTTTCCGTGCTGTACGTCTCTCAGTCTCTATGTCTCACACGCAAATAGAAGGGCAAGGAATGATTAGGGATAGTCAGCATGGCTTGGGGGGAAATCGTGTCTCCCAAAGTTGATTGAGTTTTTCTAATGAAGTAGCCACCTTCCTCAGAGCGTTGCTGGTCTGGAGGGTTTGGGTTATTGGGAGAGGCCGGATAGGCTAGGACCGGAGTGCTAAGGGGTGCCCTGATTGAGGGGTTATAAAACTATGAGGGGCTCAGATAAGGTAAATAACAAGGGTCTTTGCCTCACGGTGGGCAACTACAACACATAGAGATCACACGAGTGAGGTAGGAAGCTCACTACACACACTCGTGTTAGCTCTCTCTGAGAGGGATAAAACTGGTCCCTCTCCTCGTGACCCAGCCGCGGTCCCACTCCCCGTGACACTGCCCCTGTCCCTCTCCCCGTGACACTGCCCCTGTCCCTCTCCCTGTGACCCTGCCCCGGTCCCTCTCCCTGTGACCCTGCCCCTGTCCCTCTCCCCGTGACACTGCCGCTGTCCCTCTCCCCATGACACTGCCCCTGTCCCTCTCCCTAAGACACTGCCCCTGTCCCTCTCCCTAAGACACTGCCCCTGTCCCACTCCCTAAGACACTGCCCCTGTCCCTCTCCCCGTGACACTGCCCCTGTCCCTCTCCCTGTGACCCTGCCCCGGTCCCTCTCCCTGTGACCCTGCCCCTGTCCCTCTCCCCGTGACCCTGCCCCTGTCCCTCTCCCCGTGACACTGCCCCTGTCCCTCTCCCTGTGACCCTGCCCCGGTCCCTCTCCCTGTGACACTGCCGCTGTCCCTCTCCCCATGACACTGCCCCTGTCCCTCTCCCTAAGACACTGCCCCTGTCCCTCTCCCTAAGACACTGCCCCTGTCCCACTCCCCGTGACACTGCCCCTGTCCCTCTCCCCGTGATCCTGCCCCTGTCCCTCTCCCTGTGACCCTGCCCCTGTCCCTCTCCCCGTGACACTGCCCCTGTCCCTCTCCCCGTGACACTGCCCCTGTCCCTCTCCCTGTGACACTGCCCCTGTCCCACTCCCCGTGACACTGCCCCTGTCCCACTCCCTAAGACACTGCCCCTGTCCCTATCCCTAAGACACTGCCCCTGTCCCTCTCCCTAAGACACTGCCCCTGTCCCACTCCCCGTGACCCAGCCCCTGTCCCTCTCCCCGTGATCCTGCCCCTGTCCCTCTCCCTGTGACCCTGCCCCTGTCCCTCTCCCCGTGACACTGCCCCTGTCCCTCTCCCCGTGACACTGCCCCTGTCCCTCTCCCTAAGACACTGCCCCTGTCCCACTCCCCGTGACACTGCCCCTGTCCCACTCCCTGTGACACTGCCCCTGTCCCTCTCCGTGTGACACTGCCCCTGTCCCTCTCCCTGTGACACTGCCCCTGTCCCTCTCCCCGTGACCCTGCCCCTGTCCCTCTCCCTGTGACCCTGCCCCTGTCCCTCTCCCCGTGACACTGCCCCTGTCCCGCTCCCCGTGACACTGCCCCTGTCCCTCTTCCTGTGACCCTGCCCCTGTCCCTCTCCTCGTGTCCCTGCCGCGGTCCCACTCCCCGTGACACTGCCCCTGTCCCTCTCCCTAAGACACTGCCCCTGTCCCTCTCCCCGTGACACTGCCCCTGTCCCTCTCCCCGTGACACTGCCCCTGTCCCTCTCCCTGTGACCCTGCCCCTGTCCCTCTCCCCGTGACACTGCCCCTGTCCCTCTCCCCATGACACTGCCCCTGTCCCTCTCCCCGTGACACTGCCCCGGTCCGTCTCCCCGTGACCCTGCCCCGGTCCATCTCCCCGTGACCCTGCCCCGGTCCCTCTCCCTGTGACCCTGCCCCTGTCCCTCTCCCTAAGACACTGCCCCTGTCCCTCTCCCCGTGACACTGCCCCGGTCCGTCTCCCCGTGACCCTGCCCCGGTCCCTCTCCCCGTGACACTGCCCCGGTCCATCTCCCCGTGACCCTGCCCCGGTCCCACTCCCCGTGACCCTGCCCCTGTCCCACTCCCCGTGACACTGCCCCTGTCCCTCTCCCTGTGACACTGCCCCTGTCCCTCTCCCCGTGACCCTGCCCCTGTCCCTCTCCCCGTGACACTGCCCCTGTCCCTCTCCCTGTGACCCTGCCGCGGTCCCACTCCCCGTGACCCAGCCCCGGTCCCTCTCCCCGTGACCCTGCCCCTGTCCCTCTCCCCGTAACCCAGCCGCGGTCCCTCTCCCCGTGACACTGCCCCTGTCCCACTCCCCGTGACCCTGCCCCTGTCCCTCTCCCCGTGACACTGCCCCTGTCCCTCTCCCTGTGACCCTGCCGCGGTCCCACTCCCCGTGACCCAGCCCCGGTCCCTCTCCCCGTGACCCTGCCCCTGTCCCTCTCCCCGTGACACTGCCCCGGTCCCACTCCCCGTGACACTGCCCCTGTCCCTCTCCCCGTGACCCTGCCCCTGTCCCTCTCCCCGTGACCCTGCCCCTGTCCCTCTCCCTGTGACCCTGCCCCGGTCCCACTCCCCGTGACACTGCCCCTGTCCCTCTCCTTGTGACCCTGCCCCGGTCCCTCTCCCCGTGACCCTGCCCCTGTCCCTCTCCCCGTGACCCTGCCCCTGTCCCTCTCCCTGTGACCCTGACCCGGTCCCACTCCCCGTGACACTGCCCCTGTCCCTCTCCCTGTGACCCTGCCGCGGTCCCACTCCCCGTGACCCAGCCCCTGTTCATCTCCCTGTGACCCTGCCCCTCTCCCCCTCCCTGTGACCCTGCCCCGGTCCCTCTCCCCGTGACACTGCCCCTGTCCCTCTCCCCGTGACACTGCCCCGGTCCCACTACCTGTGACCCTGCCCCGGTCCCTCTCCCCGTGACACTGCCCCTGTCCCTCTCCTCGTGACACGGCCCCTGTCCCTCTCCCCGTGACCCTGCCCCTGTCCCTCTCCCTGTGACCCTGCCCCTGTCCCTCTCCCTGTGACCCTGCCACTGTCCCACTCCCCGTGACCCTGCCCCTGTGCCTCTCCCTGTGACCCTGCCCCTGTCCCTCTCCCTGTGACCCTGCCCCGGTCCCACTCCCCGTGACACTGCCCCTGTCCCTCTCCCCGTGACACTGCCCCTGTCCCTCTCCCCGTGACCCTGCCCCGGTCCCTCTCCCCGTGACCCTGCCCCGGCCCCACTCCCCGTGACCCTGCCCCTGTCCCACTCTCCGTGACCCTGCCCCTGTCCCTCTCCCTGTGACCCAGCCGCGGTCGCTCTCCCTGTGACCCTGCCCCGGTCCCTCTCCCTGTGACACTGCCCCTGTCCCTCTCCCTGTGACCCTGCCCCTGTCCCACTCACCGTGACACTGCCCCGGTCCCACTCCCCGTGACCCTGCCCCGGTCCCTCTCCCCGTGACCCTGCCCCGGTCCCTCTCCCCGTGACACTGCCCCGGTCCCTCTCCCCGTGACACTGCCCCTGTCCCTCTCCCTGTGACCCTGCCCCGGTCCCTCTCCCCGTGACACTGCCCCGGTCCCTCTCCCTGTGACCCTGCCCCTGTCCCTCTCCCTGTGACCCTGCCCCTGTCCCTCTCCCTGTGACCCTGCCCCTGTCCCTCTCCCTGTGACCCTGCCCCTGTCCCTCTCCCCGTGACACTGCCCCGGTCCCTCTCCCCGTGACCCTGCCCCGGTCCCTCTCCCCGTGACACTGCCCCTGTCCCTCTCCCTGTGACCATGCCCCGGTCCCTCTCCCCGTGACACTGCCCCTGTCCCTCTCCCTGTGACCCTGCCCCTGTCCCTCTCCCCGTGACCCTGCCCCGGTCCCTCTCCCTGTGACCCTGCCCCTGTCCCTCTCCCCGTGACCCTGACCCTGTCCCTCTCCCCGTGACACTGCCCCTGTCCCTCTCCCCGTGACCCTGCCCCTGTCCCTCTCCCCGTGACACTGCCCCTGTCCCTCTCCCTGTGACCCTGCCCCTGTCCCACTCCCTGTGACCCTGCCCCTGTCCCACTCCCTGTGACACTGCCCCTGTCCCTCTCCGTGTGACACTGCCCCTGTCCCTCTCCCTGTGACACTGCCCCTGTCCCTCTCCCCGTGACCCTGCCCCTGTCCCTCTCCCTGTGACCCTGCCCCTGTCCCTCTCCCCGTGACACTGCCCCTGTCCCGCTCCCCGTGACACTGCCCCTGTCCCTCTTCCTGTGACCCTGCCCCTGTCCCTCTCCTCGTGTCCCTGCCGCGGTCCCACTCCCCGTGACACTGCCCCTGTCCCTCTCCCTAAGACACTGCCCCTGTCCCTCTCCCCGTGACACTGCCCCTGTCCCTCTCCCCGTGACACTGCCCCTGTCCCTCTCCCTGTGACCCTGCCCCTGTCCCTCTCCCCGTGACACTGCCCCTGTCCCTCTCCCCGTGACACTGCCCCTGTCCCTCTCCCCGTGACACTGCCCCGGTCCGTCTCCCCGTGACCCTGCCCGGTCCATCTCCCCGTGACCCTGCCCCGGTCCCTCTCCCTGTGACCCTGCCCCTGTCCCTCTCCCTAAGACACTGCCCCTGTCCCTCTCCCCGTGACACTGCCCCGGTCCGTCTCCCCGTGACCCTGCCCCGGTCCCTCTCCCCGTGACACTGCCCCGGTCCATCTCCCCGTGACCCTGCCCCGGTCCCACTCCCCGTGACCCTGCCCCTGTCCCACTCCCCGTGACACTGCCCCTGTCCCTCTCCCTGTGACACTGCCCCTGTCCCTCTCCCCGTGACCCTGCCCCTGTCCCTCTCCCCGTGACACTGCCCCTGTCCCTCTCCCTGTGACCCTGCCGCGGTCCCACTCCCCGTGACCCAGCCCCGGTCCCTCTCCCCGTGACCCTGCCCCTGTCCCTCTCCCCGTAACCCAGCCGCGGTCCCTCTCCCCGTGACACTGCCCCTGTCCCACTCCCCGTGACCCTGCCCCTGTCCCTCTCCCCGTGACACTGCCCCTGTCCCTCTCCCTGTGACCCTGCCGCGGTCCCACTCCCCGTGACCCAGCCCCGGTCCCTCTCCCCGTGACCCTGCCCCTGTCCCTCTCCCCGTGACACTGCCCCGGTCCCACTCCCCGTGACACTGCCCCTGTCCCTCTCCCCGTGACCCTGCCCCTGTCCCTCTCCCCGTGACCCTGCCCCTGTCCCTCTCCCTGTGACCCTGCCCCGGTCCCACTCCCCGTGACACTGCCCCTGTCCCTCTCCTTGTGACCCTGCCCCGGTCCCTCTCCCCGTGACCCTGCCCCTGTCCCTCTCCCCGTGACCCTGCCCCTGTCCCTCTCCCTGTGACCCTGACCCGGTCCCACTCCCCGTGACACTGCCCCTGTCCCTCTCCCTGTGACCCTGCCGCGGTCCCACTCCCCGTGACCCAGCCCCTGTTCATCTCCCTGTGACCCTGCCCCTGTCCCTCTCCCCGTGACCCTGCCCCTGTCCCTCTCCCTGTGACCCTGACCCGGTCCCACTCCCCGTGACACTGCCCCTGTCCCTCTCCCTGTGACCCTGCCGCGGTCCCACTCCCCGTGACCCAGCCCCTGTTCATCTCCCTGTGACCCTGCCCCTCTCCCCCTCCCTGTGACCCTGCCCCGGTCCCTCTCCCCGTGACACTGCCCCTGTCCCTCTCCCCGTGACACTGCCCCGGTCCCACTACCTGTGACCCTGCCCCGGTCCCTCTCCCCGTGACACTGCCCCTGTCCCTCTCCTCGTGACACGGCCCCTGTCCCTCTCCCCGTGACCCTGCCCCTGTCCCTCTCCCTGTGACCCTGCCCCTGTCCCTCTCCCTGTGACCCTGCCACTGTCCCACTCCCCGTGACCCTGCCCCTGTGCCTCTCCCTGTGACCCTGCCCCGGTCCCTCTCCCCATGACACTGCCACGGTCCCTCTCCCCGTGACACTGCCCCTGTCCCTCTCCCTGTGACCCTGCCCCTGTCCCTCTCCCCGTGACACTGCCCCTGTCCCTCTCCCCGTGACCATGCCCCTGTCCCTCTCCCCGTGACACTGCCCCTGTCCCTCTCCCTGTGACCCTGCCCCGGTCCCACTCCCCGTGACACTGCCCCTGTCCCTCTCCCCGTGACACTGCCCCTGTCCCTCTCCCCGTGACCCTGCCCCGGTCCCTCTCCCCGTGACCCTGCCCCGGCCCCACTCCCCGTGACCCTGCCCCTGTCCCACTCTCCGTGACCCTGCCCCTGTCCCTCTCCCTGTGACCCAGCCACGGTCCCTCTCCCTGTGACCCTGCCCCAGTCCCTCTCCCTGTGACACTGCCCCTGTCCCTCTCCCTGTGACCCTGCCCCTGTCCCACTCACCGTGACACTGCCCCGGTCCCACTCCCCGTGACCTTGCCCCGGTCCCTCTCCCCGTGACCCTGCCCCGGTCCCTCTCCCCGTGACACTGCCCCGGTCCCTCTCCCCGTGACACTGCCCCTGTCCCTCTCCCTGTGACCCTGCCCCGGTCCCTCTCCCCGTGACACTGCCCCGGTCCCTCTCCCTGTGACCCTGCCCCTGTCCCTCTCCCTGTGACCCTGCCCCTGTCCCTCTCCCTGTGACCATGCCCCGGTCCCTCTCCCCGTGACACTGCCCCGGTCCCTCTCCCTGTGACCCTGCCCCTGTCCCTCTCCCTGTGACCCTGCCCCTGTCCCTCTCCCTGTGACCATGCCCCGGTCCCTCTCCCCGTGACACTGCCCCTGTCCCTCTCCCTGTGACCCTGCCGCGGTCCCTCTCCCCGTGACCCAGCCCCGGTCCCACTCCCCGTGACACTGCCCCGGTCCCTCTCCCCGTGACACTGCCCCTGTCCCTCTCCCCGTGACCCTGCCCCTGTCCCTCTCCCTGTGACCCTGCCCCTGTCCCTCTCCCCGTGACCCTGCCCCGGTCCCTCTCCCTGTGACCCTGCCCCTGTCCCTCTCCCCGTGACCCTGCCCCTGTCCCTCTCCCCGTGACACTGCCCCTGTCCCTCTCCCTGTGACCCTGCCCCTGTCCCACTCCCCGTGACACTGCCCCTGTCCCTCTCCCCGTGACACTGCCCCTGTCCCTCTCCCTGTGACCCTGCCCCTGTCCCTCTCCCCGTGACCCTGCCCCGGTCCCACTCCCTGTGACCCTGCCCCGGTCCCTCTCCCTGTGACCCTGCCCCGGTCCCTCTCCCCGTGACCCTGCCCCTGTCCCTCTCCCCGTGACCCTGCCCCTGTCCCTCTCCCCGTGACCCAGCCCCGGTCCCACTTCCCGTGACACTGCACCGGTCCCTCTCCCCGTGACACTGCCCCGGTCCCTCTCCCCGTGACACTGCCCCTGTCCCTCTCCCCGTGACCCTGCCCCTGTCCCTCTCCCTGTGACCCTGGCCCTGTCCCTCTCCCCGTGACCCTGCCCCGGTCCCTCTCTCTGTGACCCTGCCCCTGTCCCTCTCCCCGTGACCCTGCCCCTGTCCCTCTCCCAGTGACACTGCCCCTGTCCCTCTCCCTGTGACCCTGCCCCTGTCCCACTCCCCGTGACACTGCCCCTGTCCCTCTCCCCGTGACACTGCCCCTGTCCCTCTCCCTGTGACCCTGCCCCTGTCCCTCTCCCCGTGACACTGCCCCGGTCCCTCTCCCCGTGACCCTACCCCGTCCCTCTCCCTGTGACCCTGCCCCTGTCCCTCTCCCTGTGACCCTGCCCCTGTCCCTCTCCCCGTGACCCTGCCCCGGTCCCTCTCCCCGTGACCCTGCCCCTGTCCCTCTCCCTGTGACCCTGCCCCTGTCCCTCTCCCCGTGACCCTGCCCCGGTCCCTCTCCCCGTGACCCAGCCGCGGTCCCACTCCCCGTGACACTGCCCCTGTCCCACTCCCCGTGACACTGCCCCTGTCCCTCTCCCCGTGACCCTGCCCCGGTCCATCTCCCTGTGAACCTGCCCCGGTCCCTCTCCCTGTGACCCTGCCCCGGTCCATCTCCCTGTGACCCTGCCCCGGTCCCACTCCCCGTGACCCTGCCCCTGTCCCTCTCCCCGTGACACTGCCCCTGTCCCTCTCCCTGTGACACTGCCCCGGTCCCTCTCCCTGTGACCCTGCCCCTGTCCCTCTCCCTGTGACCCTGCCCCTGCCCCTCTCCCTGTGACCATGCCCCGGTCCCTCTCCCCGTGACACTGCCCCTGTCCCTCACCCTGTGACCCTGCCCCTGTCCCTCTCCCCGTGACCCTGCCCCGGTCCCACTCCCTGTGACACTGCACCGGTCCCTCTCCCCGTGACACTGCCCCGGTCCCTCTCCCCGTGACACTGCCCCTGTCCCTCTCCCTGTGACCCTGCCCCGGTCCCTCTCCCTGTGACCATGCCCCGGTCCCTCTCCCCGTGACACTGCCCCTGTCCCTCACCCTGTGACCCTGCCCCTATCCCTCTCCCTGTGACCATGCCCCGGTCCCTCTCCCCGTGACACTGCCCCGGTCCCTCTCCCTGTGACCCTGCCCCTGTCCCTCTCCCTGTGACCCTGCCCCTGTCCCTCTCCCTGTGACCATGCCCCGGTCCCTCTCCCCGTGACACTGCCCCTGTCCCTCTCCCTGTGACCCTGCCGCGGTCCCTCTCCCCGTGACCCAGCCCCGGTCCCACTCCCCGTGACACTGCCCCGGTCCCTCTCCCCGTGACACTGCCCCTGTCCCTCTCCCCGTGACCCTGCCCCTGTCCCTCTCCCTGTGACCCTGCCCCTGTCCCTCTCCCCGTGACCCTGCCCCGGTCCCTCTCCCTGTGACCCTGCCCCTGTCCCTCTCCCCGTGACCCTGCCCCTGTCCCTCTCCCCGTGACACTGCCCCTGTCCCTCTCCCTGTGACCCTGCCCCTGTCCCACTCCCCGTGACACTGCCCCTGTCCCTCTCCCCGTGACACTGCCCCTGTCCCTCTCCCTGTGACCCTGCCCCTGTCCCTCTCCCCGTGACCCTGCCCCGGTCCCACTCCCTGTGACCCTGCCCCGGTCCCTCTCCCCGTGACCCTGCCCCTGTCCCTCTCCCCGTGACCCAGCCCCGGTCCCACTCCCCGTGACACTGCACCGGTCCCTCTCCCCGTGACACTGCCCCTGTCCCTCTCCCTGTGACCCTGCCCCTGTCCCTCTCCCCGTGACCCTGCCCCGGTCCCGCTCCCTGTGACCCTGCCCCGGTCCCTCTCCCTGTGACCCTGCCCCGGTCCCTCTCCCCGTGACCCTGCCCCTGTCCCTCTCCCCGTGACCCAGCCCCGGTCCCACTCCCCGTGACACTGCACCGGTCCCTCTCCCCGTGACACTGCCCCGGTCCCTCTCCCCGTGACACTGCCCCTGTCCCTCTCCCCGTGACCCTGCCCCTGTCCCTCTCCCCGTGACACTGCCCCTGTCCCTCTCCCTGTGACCCTGCCCCGGTCCCTCTCCCTGTGACCCTGCCCCTGTCCCTCTCCCTGTGACCCTGCCCCTGTCCCTCTCCCTGTGACCATGCCCCGGTCCCTCTCCCCGTGACACTGCCCCGGTCCCTCTCCCTGTGACCCTGCCCCTGTCTCTCTCCCTGTGACCCTGCCCCTGTCCCTCTCCCTGTGACCATGCCCCGGTCCCTCTCCCCGTGACACTGCCCCTGTCCCTCTCCCTGTGACCCTGCCGCGGTCCCTCTCCCCGTGACCCAGCCCCGGTCCCTCTCCCTGTGACCCTGCCCCTGTCCCTCTCCCCGTGACCCTGCCCCGGTCCCTCTCCCTGTGACCCTGCCCCTGTCCCTCTCCCCGTGACCCTGCCCCTGTCCCTCTCCCCGTGACCCAGCCCCGGTCCCACTCCCCGTGACACTGCACCGGTCCCTCTCCCCGTGACACTGCCCCTGTCCCTCTCCCTGTGACCCTGCCCCTGTCCCTCTCCCCGTGACCCTGCCCCGGTCCCACTCCCTGTGACCCTGCCCCGGTCCCTCTCCCTGTGACCCTGCCCCGGTCCCTCTCCCCGTGACCCTGCCCCTGTCCCTCTCCCCGTGACCCAGCCCCGGTCCCACTCCCCGTGACACTGCACCGGTCCCTCTCCCCGTGACACTGCCCCGGTCCCTCTCCCCGTGACACTGCCCCTGTCCCTCTCCCCGTGACCCTGCCCCTGTCCCTCTCCCCGTGACCCTGCCCCTGTCCCTCTCCCCGTGACACTGCCCCTGTCCCTCTCCCTGTGACCCTGCCCCGGTCCCTCTCCCTGTGACCCTGCCCCGGTCCCTCTCCCTGTGACCCTGCCCCTGTCCCTCTCCCTGTGACCATGCCCCGGTCCCTCTCCCCGTGACACTGCCCCGGTCCCTCTCCCTGTGACCCTGCCCCTGTCCCTCTCCCTGTGACCATGCCCCGGTCCCTCTCCCCGTGACACTGCCCCTGTCCCTCTCCCTGTGACCCTGCCGCGGTCCCTCTCCCCGTGACCCAGCCCCGGTCCCTCTCCCTGTGACCCTGCCCCTGTCCCTCTCCCCGTGACCCTGCCCCGGTCCCTCTCCCTGTGACCCTGCCCCTGTCCCTCTCCCCGTGACCCTGCCCCTGTCCCTCTCCCCGTGACACTGCCCCTGTCCCTCTCCCCGTGACCCTGCCCCGGTCCCACTCCCTGTGACCCTGCCCCGGTCCCTCTCCCTGTGACCCTGCCCCGGTCCCTCTCCCCGTGACCCTGCCCCTGTCCCTCTCCCCGTGACCCAGCCCCGGTCCCACTCCCCGTGACACTGCACCGGTCCCTCTCCCCGTGACCCTGCCCCTGTCCCTCTCCCCGTGACCCTGCCCCGGTCCCACTCCCCGTGACACTGCCCCGGTCCCTCTCCCCGTGACACTGCCCCTGTCCCTCTCCCCGTCACCCTGCCCCTGTCCCTCTCCCCGTGACACTGCCCCTGTCCCTCTCCCTGTGACCCTGCCCCGGTCCCTCTCCCTGTGACCCTGCCCCTGTCCCTCTCCCTGTGACCCTGCCCCTGTCCCTCTCCCCGTGACACTGCCCCTGTCCCTCTCCCTGTGACCCTGCCCCTGTCCCACTCCCTGTGACCATGCCCCGGTCCCTCTCCCCGTGACACTGCCCCGGTCCCTCTCCCTGTGACCCTGCCCCTGTCTCTCTCCCTGTGACCCTGCCCCTGTCCCTCTCCCTGTGACCATGCCCCGGTCCCTCTCCCCGTGACACTGCCCCTGTCCCTCTCCCTGTGACCCTGCCGCGGTCCCTCTCCCCGTGACCCAGCCCCGGTCCCTCTCCCTGTGACCCTGCCCCTGTCCCTCTCCCCGTGACCCTGCCCCGGTCCCTCTCCCTGTGACCCTGCCCCTGTCCCTCTCCCCGTGACCCTGCCCCTGTCCCTCTCCCCGTGACCCAGCCCCGGTCCCACTCCCCGTGACACTGCACCGGTCCCTCTCCCCGTGACACTGCCCCTGTCCCTCTCCCTGTGACCCTGCCCCTGTCCCTCTCCCCGTGACCCTGCCCCGGTCCCACTCCCTGTGACCCTGCCCCGGTCCCTCTCCCTGTGACCCTGCCCCGGTCCCTCTCCCCGTGACCCTGCCCCTGTCCCTCTCCCCGTGACCCAGCCCCGGTCCCACTCCCCGTGACACTGCACCGGTCCCTCTCCCCGTGACACTGCCCCGGTCCCTCTCCCCGTGACACTGCCCCTGTCCCTCTCCCCGTGACCCTGCCCCTGTCCCTCTCCCCGTGACACTGCCCCTGTCCCTCTCCCTGTGACCCTGCCCCGGTCCCTCTCCCTGTGACCCTGCCCCTGTCCCTCTCCCTGTGACCCTGCCCCTGTCCCTCTCCCTGTGACCATGCCCCGGTCCCTCTCCCCGTGACACTGCCCCGGTCCCTCTCCCTGTGACCCTGCCCCTGTCCCTCTCCCTGTGACCCTGCCCCTGTCCCTCTCCCTGTGACCATGCCCCGGTCCCTCTCCCCGTGACACTGCCCCTGTCCCTCTCCCTGTGACCCTGCCGCGGTCCCTCTCCCCGTGACCCAGCCCCGGTCCCTCTCCCTGTGACCCTGCCCCTGTCCCTCTCCCCGTGACCCTGCCCCGGTCCCTCTCCCTGTGACCCTGCCCCTGTCCCTCTCCCCGTGACCCTGCCCCTGTCCCTCTCCCCGTGACACTGCCCCTGTCCCTCTCCCTGTGACCCTGCCCCTGTCCCACTCCCCGTGACACTGCCCCTGTCCCTCTCCCCGTGACACTGCCCCTGTCCCTCTCCCTGTGACCCTGCCCCTGTCCCTCTCCCCGTGACCCTGCCCCGGTCCCACTCCCCGTGACCCTGCCCCGGTCCCTCTCCCTGTGACCCTGCCCCTGTCCCTCTCCCTGTGACCCTGCCCCTGTCCCTCTCCCCGTGACCCTGCCCCGGTCCCTCTCCCCGTGACCCAGCCGCGGTCCCACTCCCCGTGACACTGCCCCTGTCCCACTCCCCGTGACACTGCCCCTGTCCCTCTCCCCGTGACCCTGCCCCGGTCCATCTCCCTGTGACCCTGCCCCGGTCCCTCTCCCTGTGACCCTGCCCCGGTCCATCTCCCTGTGACCCTGCCCCGGTCCCACTCCCCGTGACAATGCCCCTGTCCCTCTCCCCGTGACCCTGCCCCGGTCCCACTCCCTGTGACCCTGCCGCGGTCCCTCTCCCTGTGACACTGCCCCTGTCCCTCTCCCCGTGACACTGCCCCGGTCCCTCTCCCCGTGACCCTGCCCCGGTCCGTCTCCCCGTGACCCTGCCCCGGTCCCTCTCCCTGTGACACTGCCCCTGTCCCACTCCCCGTGACCCAGCCCCTGTCCCTCTCCCCGTGACCCAGCCCCTGTCCCTCTCCCCGTGATACTGCCCCTGTCCCTCTCCCCGTGACACTGCCCCTGTCCTTCTCCCCGTGACCATGCCCCGGTCCCTTTCCCCGTGACCATGCCCCGGTCCCTCTCCCCGTGACCCTGCCCCGGTCCCTCTCCCCGTGACCCTGCCCCTGTCCCTCTCCCCGTGACACTGCCCCTGTCCCTCTCCCCGTGACACTGCCCCTGTCCCTCTCCCTGTGACCCTGCCCCTGTCCCTCTCCCCGTGACCCTGCCCCGGTCCCACTCCCCGTGACCCTACCCCTGTCCCTCTCCCTATGACCCTGCCCCTGTCCCTCTCCCTGTGACCCTGCCCCTGTCCCTCTCCCCGTGACCCTGCCCCGGTCCCTCTCCCCGTGACCCAGCCGCGGTCCCACTCCCCGTGACACTGCCCCTGTCCCACTCCCCGTGACACTGCCCCTGTCCCTCTCCCCGTGACCCTGCCCCGGTCCATCTCCCTGTGACCCTGCCCCGGTCCCTCTCCCTGTGACCCTGCCCCGGTCCATCTCCCTGTGACCCTGCCCCGGTCCCACTCCCCGTGACCATGCCCCGGTCCCTCTCCCCGTGACCCTGCCCCGGTCCCTCTCCCCGTGACCCTGCCCCTGTCCCTCTCCCCGTGACACTGCCCCTGTCCCTCTCCCCGTGACACTGCCCCTGTCCCTCTCCCCGTGACACTGCCCCTGTCCCTCTCCCCGTGACCCTGCCCCGGTCCCACTCCCCGTGACCCTGCCCCGGTCCCTCTCCCCGTGACACTGCCCCTGTCCCTCTCCCCGTGACCATGCCCCGGTCCCTCTCCCCGTGACCCTGCCCCTGTCCCTCTCCCTGTGACCCTGCCCCTGTCCCTCTCCCTATGACACTGCCCCTGTCCCTCTCCCCGTGACGCTGCCCCTGTCCCTCTCCCCGTGACCCTGCCGTGGTCCCACTCCCCGTGACACTGCCCCTGTCCCACTCCCCGTGACCCTGCCCCTGTCCCTCTCCCTGTGACCCTGCCCCGGTCCCTCTCCCTGTGACCCTGCCCCTGTCCCACTCCCCGTGACACTGCCCCTGTCCCTCTCCCCGTGACACTGCCGCGGTCCCTCTCCCCATGACACTGCCCCTGTCCCTCTCCCCGTGACACTGCCCCTGTCCCACTCCCCGTGACCCTGCCCCGGTCCCTCTCCCCGTGACACTGCCCCTGTCCCTCTCCCTGTGACACTGCCCCTGTCCCTTTCCCCGTGACACTGCCCCTGTCCCTCTCCCCGTGACACTGCCCCTGTCCCTCTCCCTGTGACCCTGCCCCGGTCCCACTCCCCGTGACACTGCCCCTGTCCCTCTCCCCGTGACACTGCCCCTGTCCCTCTCCCCGTGACACTGCCCCGGTCCCTCTCGCTGTGACACTGCCCCTGTCCCTCTCCTCGTGACCCAGCCGCGGTCCCTCTCACTGTGACCCTGCCCCGGTCCCACTCCCCGTGACCCTGCCCCTGTCCCTCTCCCTGTGACCCTGCCCCGGTCCCTCTCCCCGTGACCATGCCCCCTGTCCCTCTCCCCGTGACACTGCCCCGGTCCCACTCCCCGTGACACTGCCCCTGTCCCTCTCCCCGTGACACTGCCCCTGTCCCTCTCCCCGTGACCCTGCCCCTGTCCCTCTCCCCGTGACCCTGCCCCTGTCCCTCTCCCCGTGACCCTGCCCCTGTCCCTCTCCCCGTGACACTGCCCCTGTCCCTCTCCCCGTGACCCTGCCGCGGTGCCACTCCCCGTGACACTGCCCCTGTCCCTCTCCCCGTGACCCTGCCCCGGTCCCACTCCCCGTGACCCTGCCGCGGTCCCACTCCCCGTGACACTGCCCCTGTCCCTCTCCCCGTGACACTGCCCCTGTCCCTCTCCCCGTGACACTGCCCCTGTCCCTCTCCCTGTGACCCTGCCCCGGTCCCACTCCCTGTGACCCTGCCGCCTGTCCCTCTCTCCGTGACACTGCCCCTGTCCCTCTCCCCGTGACCATGCCGCCTGTCCCTCTCCCCGTGACACTGCCCCGGTCCCACTCCCCGTGACACTGCCCCTGTCCCTCTCCCCGTGACCATGCTGCCTGTCCCTCTCCCCGTGACACTGCCCCTGTCCCTCTCCCTGTGACCCTGCCGCGGTCCCACTCCCCGTGACACTGCCCCTGTCCCTCTCCCCGTGACACTGCCCCTGTCCCTCTCCCCGTGACACTGCCCCTGTCCCTCTCCCCGTGACCATGCCGCCTGTCCCTCTCCCCGTGACACTGCCCCTGTCCCACTCCCCGTGACACTGCCCCTGTCCCTCTCCCCGTGACCCTGCCCCGGTCCATCTCCCTGTGACCCTGCCCCGGTCCCTCTCCCTGTGACCCTGCCCCGGTCCATCTCCCTGTGACCCTGCCCCGGTCCCACTCCCCGTGACAATGCCCCTGTCCCTCTCCCCGTGACCCTGCCCCGGTCCCACTCCATGTGACCCTGCCGCGGTCCCTCTCCCTGTGACACTGCCCCTGTCCCTCTCCCCGTGACACTGCCCCGGTCCCTCTCCCCGTGACCCTGCCCCGGTCCGTCTCCCCGTGACCCTGCCCCGGTCCCTCTCCCTGTGACACAGCCCCTGTCCCACTCCCCGTGACCCAGCCCCTGTCCCTCTCCCCGTGACCCAGCCCCTGTCCCTCTCCCCGTGATACTGCCCCTGTCCCTCTCCCCGTGACACTGCCCCTGTCCTTCTCCCCGTGACCATGCCCCGGTCCCTTTCCCCGTGACCATGCCCCGGTCCCTCTCCCCGTGACCCTGCCCCGGTCCCTCTCCCCGTGACCCTGCCCCTGTCCCTCTCCCCGTGACACTGCCCCTGTCCCTCTCCCCGTGACACTGCCCCTGTCCCTCTCCCCGTGACACTGCCCCTGTCCCTCTCCCCGTGACCCTGCCCCGGTCCCACTCCCCGTGACCCTGCCCCGGTCCCTCTCCCCGTGACACTGCCCCTGTCCCTCTCCCCGTGACCATGCCCCGGTCCCTCTCCCCGTGACCCTGCCCCTGTCCCTCTCCCTGTGACCCTGCCCCTGTCCCTCTCCCTATGACACTGCCCCTGTCCCTCTCCCCGTGACGCTGCCCCTGTCCCTCTCCCCGTGACCCTGCCGTGGTCCCACTCCCCGTGACACTGCCCCTGTCCCACTCCCCGTGACCCTGCCCCTGTCCCTCTCCCTGTGACCCTGCCCCGGTCCCTCTCCCTGTGACCCTGCCCCTGTCCCACTCCCCGTGACACTGCCCCTGTCCCTCTCCCCGTGACACTGCCGCGGTCCCTCTCCCCATGACACTGCCCCTGTCCCTCTCCCCGTGACACTGCCCCTGTCCCACTCCCCGTGACCCTGCCCCGGTCCCTCTCCCCGTGACACTGCCCCTGTCCCTCTCCCTGTGACACTGCCCCTGTCCCTTTCCCCGTGACACTGCCCCTGTCCCTCTCCCCGTGACACTGCCCCTGTCCCTCTCCCTGTGACCCTGCCCCGGTCCCACTCCCCGTGACACTGCCCCTGTCCCTCTCCCCGTGACACTGCCCCTGTCCCTCTCCCCGTGACCCTGCCCCGGTCCCACTCCCCGTGACCCTGCCCCTGTCCCTCTCCCTGTGACCCTGCCCCGGTCCCTCTCCCCATGACCATGCCCACTGTCCCTCTCCCCGTGACACTGCCCCGGTCCCACTCCCCGTGACACTGCCCCTGTCCCTCTCCCCGTGACACTGCCCCTGTCCCTCTCCCCGTGACCCTGCCCCTGTCCCTCTCCCCGTGACCCTGCCCCTGTCCCTCTCCCCGTGACCCTGCCCCTGTCCCTCTCCCCGTGACACTGCCCCTGTCCCTCTCCCCGTGACCCTGCCGCGGTGCCACTCCCCGTGACACTGCCCCTGTCCCTCTCCCCGTGACCCTGCCCCGGTCCCACTCCCCGTGACCCTGCCGCGGTCCCACTCCCCGTGACACTGCCCCTGTCCCTCTCCCCGTGACACTGCCCCTGTCCCTCTCCCCGTGACACTGCCCCTGTCCCTCTCCCCGTGACCCTGCCCCGGTCCGTCTCACCGTGACCCTGCCTCTGTCCCTCTCCCTGTGACCCTGCCCCGGTCCCACTCCCCGTGACCCTGCCCCTGTCCCTCTCCCCGTGACACTGCCCCGGTCCCTCTCAACCGTGACACTGCCCCTGTCCCACTCCCCGTGACCCTGCCCCTGTCCCTCTCCCCGTGACACTGCCCCGGTCCCTCTCCCCGTGACACTGCCCCGGTCCCTCTCCCTGTGACACTGCCCCTGTCCCTCTCCCTGTGACCCTGCCCCTGTCCCTCTCCCTGTGACCCTGCCCCTGTCCCTCTCCCTGTGACCATGCCCCGGTCCCTCTCCCCGTGACACTGCCCCTGTCCCTCTCCCTGTGACCCTGCCGCGGTCCCTCTCCCCGTGACCCAGCCCCGGTCCCACTCCCCTGACACTGCCCCGGTCCCTCTCCCCGTGACCCTGCCCCTGTCCCTCTCCCTGTGACCCTGCCCCGGTCCCACTCCCCGTGACCCAGCCCCGGTCCCACTCCCCGTGACACTGCCCCTGTCCCTCTCCCCGTGACCCTGCCCCGGTCCGTCTCACCGTGACCCTGCCCCTGTCCCTCTCCCCGTGACCCTGCCCCGGTCCGTCTCACCGTGACACTGCCCCTGTCCCTCTCAACCGTGACACTGCCCCTGTCCCACTCCCCGTGACCCTGCCCCGGTCCGTCTCACCGTGACCCAGCCCCTGTCCCACTCCCCGTGACCCTGCCCCGGTCCCACTCCCCGTGACACTGCCCCTGTCCCTCTCCCCGTGACACTGCCCCGGTCCCTCTCCCTGTGACCCTGCCCCTGTCCCTCTCCCTGTGACACTGCCCCGGTCCCTCTCCCTGTGACCCTGCCCCTGTCCCTCTCCCTGTGACCCTGCCCCTGTCCCTCTCCCTGTGACCCTGCCCCTGTCCCTTTCCCTGTGACCATGCCCCGGTCCCTCTCCCCGTGACACTGCCCCTGTCCCTCTCCCTGTGACCCTGCCCCTGTCCCTCTCCCTGTGACCCTGCCCCGGTCCCACTCCCCTGACACTGCCCCGGTCCCTCTCCCCGTGACACTGCCCCTGTCCCTCTCCCCGTGACCCTGCCCCTGTCCCTCTCCCTGTGACCCTGCCCCTGTCCCTCTCCCCGTGTTACTGCCCCGGTCCCACTCCCCGTGACACTGCCCCTGTCCCTCTCCCTGTGACCCTGCCCCTGTCCCTCTCCCCGTGACCCTGCCCCGGTCCCTCTCCCTGTGACCCTGCCCCGGTCCCTCTCCCTGTGACCCTGCCCCTGTCCCTCTCCCCGTGACCCTGCCCCGGTCCCACTCCCCGTGACACTGCCCCTGTTCCTCTCCCTGTGACCCTGCCCCGGTCCCTCTCCCTGTGACCCTGCCCCTGTCCCTCTCCCTGTGACCCAGCCCCTGTCCCTCTCCCCGTGACCCTGCCGCGGTCCATCTCCCTGTGACCCTGCCCCGGTCCCTCTCCCCGTGACCCTGCCCCGGTCCGTCTCCCCGTGACACTGCCCCTGTCCCTCTCCCCGTGACCCTGCCCCTGTCCCTCTCCCCGTGTTACTGCCCCTGTCCCACTCCCCATGACACTGCCCCTGTCCCTCTCCCCGTGACCCTGCCCCGGTCCATCTCCCTGTGACCCTGCCCCGGTCCCTCTCCCCGTGACCCTGCCCCGGTCCGTCTCCCCGTGACACTGCCCCTGTCCCTCTCCCCGTGACCCTGCCCCTGTCCCACTCCCCATGACACTGCCCCTGTCCCTCTCCCCGTGACCCTGCCCCGGTCCATCTCCCTGTGACCCTGCCCCGGTCCCTCTCCCTGTGACACTGCCCCTGTCCCACTCACCGTGACCCAGCCCCTGTCCCTCTCCCCGTGACCCAGCCCCTGTCCCTCTCCCCGTGACACTGCCCCTGTCCCTCTCCCCGTGACACTGCCCCTGTCCCTCTCCCCGTGACACTGCCCCTGTCCCTCTCCCCGTGACACTGCCCCTGTCTCTCTCCCCGTGACACTGCCCCTGTCCCTCTCCCCGTGACCCTGCCCCGGTCCCACTCCCCGTGACCCTGCCCCGGTACCTCTCCCTGTGACCCTGCCCCGGTCCCTCTCCCTGTGACCCTGCCCCTGTCCCACTCCCCATGACCCAGCCGCGGTCCCACTCCCCGTGACCCTGCCCCTGTCCCTCTCCCTGTGACCCTGCCCCGGTCCCTCTCCCCGTGACACTGCCCCTGTCCCTCTCCCCGTGACCCAGCCCCGGTCCCACTCCCCGTGACACTGCCCCTGTCCCTCTCCCCGTGACACTGCCCCTGTCCCTCTCCCCGTGACACTGCCCCTGTCCCTCTCCCCGTGACCCTGCACCTGTCCCTCTCCCTGTGACCCTGCCCCGGTCCCACTCCCCGTGACCCAGCCCCGGTCCCACTCCCCGTGACACTGCCCCTGTCCCTCTCCCCGTGACCCTGCCCCGGTCCCTCTCAACCGTGACACTGCCCCTGTCCCTCTCCCCGTGACACTGCCCCGGTCCCTCTCCCCGTGACACTGCCCCGGTCCCTCTCCCTGTGACCCTGCCCCTGTCCCTCTCCCTGTGACCCTGCCCCTGTCCCTCTCCCCGTGACCCTGCCCCGGTCCAACTCCCCTTGACACTGCCCCTGTCCCTCTCCCTGTGACCCTGCCCCTGTCCCTCTCCCCGTAACCCTGCCCCGGTCCCTCTCCCTGTGACCCTGCCCCGGTCCCTCTCCCAGTGACCCTGCCCCTGTCCCTCTCCCCGTGACCCTGCCCCGGTCCCACTCCCCGTGACACTGCCACTGTCCCTCTCCCTGTGACCCTGCCGCGGTCCCTCTCCCTGTGACCCTGCCCCGGTCCATCTCCCTGTGACCCTGCCCCGGTCCCACTCCCCGTGACACTGCCGCGGTCCCTCTCCCTGTGACACTGCCCCTGTCCCACTCCCCGTGACACTGCCCCGGTCCCTCTCCCCGTGACCCTGCCCCGGTCCGTCTCCCCGTGACCCTGCCCCGGTCCCTCTCCCTGTGACACTGCCCCTGTCCCACTCCCCGTGACCCAGCCCCTGTCCCTCTCCCCGTGACCCAGCCCCTGTCCCTCTCCCCGTGACCCTGCCCCTGTCCCTCTCCCTGTGACCCTGCCCCTGTCCCTCTCCCCGTGACCCTGCCCCTGTCCCTCTCCCCGTGACACTGCCCCTGTCCCTCTCCCCGTGACCATGCCCCGGTCCCTCTCCCTGTGACCCTGCCCCTGTCCCTCTCCTCGTGACCCTGCCCCTGTCCCTCTCCCCGTGACCCTGCCCCTGTCCCTCTCCCTGTGACCCTGCCCCGGTCCCACTCCCCGTGACCCTGCCCCGGTCCCACTCCCCGTGACACTGCCCCTGTCCCTCTCCCTGTGACCCTGCCCCGGTCCCACTCCCTGTGACCCTGCCCCTGTCCCTCCCCCCGTGACCATGCCGCCTGTCCCTCTCCCCGTGACACTGCCCCTGTCCCTCTCCCCGTGACCATGCCGCCTGTCCCTCTCCCCGTGACCCTGCCCCGGTCCCACTCCCCGTGACACTGCCCCTGTCCCTCTCCCCTTGACCATGCCGCCTGTCCCTCTCCCCGTGACACTGCCGCGGTCCCTCTCCCCGTGACCCTGCCCCTGTCCCTCTCCCCGTGACCATGCCGCCTGTCCCTCTCCCCGTGACCCTGCCCCGGTCCCTCTCCCTGTGACCCTGCCCCTGTCCCTCTCCCTGTGACCCTGCCCCTGTCCCACTCCCCGTGACACTGTCCCTGTCCCTCTCCCCGTGACCCTGCCCCTGTCCCTCTCCCTGTGACCCTGCCCCGGTCCCACTCCCCGTGACACTGCCCCTGTCCCTCTCTTCCGTGACACTGCCCCTGTCCCTCTCCCCGTGACCCTGCCCCTGTCCCTCTCCCCGTGACACTGCCCCTGTCCCTCTCCCCGTGACCCTGCCCCAGTCCCTCTCCCTGTGACCCTGCCCCGGTCCCACTCCCCGTGACACTGCCCCTGTCCCTCTCCCTGTGACACTGCCCCTGTCCCTCTCCCCGTGACACTGCCCCTGTCCCTCTCCCTGTGACACTGCCCCTGTCCCTCTCCCCGTGACACTGCCCCTGTCCCTCTCCCTGTGACACTGCCCCTGTCCCTCTCCCCGTGACACTGTCCCTGTCCCTCTCCCCGTGACCATGCCCCCTGTCCCTCTCCCCGTGACACTGCCCCTGTCCCTCTCCCTGTGACACTGCCCCTGTCCCTCTCCCTGTGACCCTGCCCCGGTCCCTCTCCCCGTGACACTGCCCCTGTCCCTCTCTTCCGTGACACTGCCCCAGTCCCTCTCCCCGTGACCCTGCCCTTGTCCCTCTCCCTGTGACCCTGCCCCTGTCCCTCTCCCCGTGACCCTGCCCCTGTCCCTCTCCCCGTGACACTGCCCCTGTCCCTCTCTTCCGTGACACTGCCCCTGTCCCTCTCCCCGTGACACTGCCCCGGTCCCTCTCCCCGTGACCCTGCCCCTGTCCCTCTCCCTGTGACCCTGCCCCTGTCCCTCTCCCCGTGACACTGCCCCTGTCCCTCTCCCCGTGACCCTGCCCCGGTCCCACTCCCCGTGACCCTGCCGCGGTCCCACTCCCCGTGACACTGCCCCTGTCCCTCTCCCCGTGACACTGCCCCTGTCCCTCTCCCCGTGACACTGCCCCTGTCCCTCTCCCCGTGACCCTGCCCCGGTCCGTCTCACCGTGACCCTGCCTCTGTCCCTCTCCCTGTGACCCTGCCCCGGTCCCACTCCCCGTGACCCTGCCCCTGTCCCTCTCCCCGTGACACTGCCCCGGTCCCTCTCAACCGTGACACTGCCCCTGTCCCACTCCCCGTGACCCTGCCCCTGTCCCTCTCCCCGTGACACTGCCCCGGTCCCTCTCCCCGTGACACTGCCCCGGTCCCTCTCCCTGTGACACTGCCCCTGTCCCTCTCCCTGTGACCCTGCCCCTGTCCCTCTCCCTGTGACCCTGCCCCTGTCCCTCTCCCTGTGACCATGCCCCGGTCCCTCTCCCCGTGACACTGCCCCTGTCCCTCTCCCTGTGACCCTGCCGCGGTCCCTCTCCCCGTGACCCAGCCCCGGTCCCACTCCCCTGACACTGCCCCGGTCCCTCTCCCCGTGACCCTGCCCCTGTCCCTCTCCCTGTGACCCTGCCCCGGTCCCACTCCCCGTGACCCAGCCCCGGTCCCACTCCCCGTGACACTGCCCCTGTCCCTCTCCCCGTGACCCTGCCCCGGTCCGTCTCACCGTGACCCTGCCCCTGTCCCTCTCCCCGTGACCCTGCCCCGGTCCGTCTCACCGTGACACTGCCCCTGTCCCTCTCAACCGTGACACTGCCCCTGTCCCACTCCCCGTGACCCTGCCCCGGTCCGTCTCACCGTGACCCAGCCCCTGTCCCACTCCCCGTGACCCTGCCCCGGTCCCACTCCCCGTGACACTGCCCCTGTCCCTCTCCCCGTGACACTGCCCCGGTCCCTCTCCCTGTGACCCTGCCCCTGTCCCTCTCCCTGTGACACTGCCCCGGTCCCTCTCCCTGTGACCCTGCCCCTGTCCCTCTCCCTGTGACCCTGCCCCTGTCCCTCTCCCTGTGACCCTGCCCCTGTCCCTTTCCCTGTGACCATGCCCCGGTCCCTCTCCCCGTGACACTGCCCCTGTCCCTCTCCCTGTGACCCTGCCCCTGTCCCTCTCCCTGTGACCCTGCCCCGGTCCCACTCCCCTGACACTGCCCCGGTCCCTCTCCCCGTGACACTGCCCCTGTCCCTCTCCCCGTGACCCTGCCCCTGTCCCTCTCCCTGTGACCCTGCCCCTGTCCCTCTCCCCGTGTTACTGCCCCGGTCCCACTCCCCGTGACACTGCCCCTGTCCCTCTCCCTGTGACCCTGCCCCTGTCCCTCTCCCCGTGACCCTGCCCCGGTCCCTCTCCCTGTGACCCTGCCCCGGTCCCTCTCCCTGTGACCCTGCCCCTGTCCCTCTCCCCGTGACCCTGCCCCGGTCCCACTCCCCGTGACACTGCCCCTGTTCCTCTCCCTGTGACCCTGCCCCGGTCCCTCTCCCTGTGACCCTGCCCCTGTCCCTCTCCCTGTGACCCAGCCCCTGTCCCTCTCCCCGTGACCCTGCCGCGGTCCATCTCCCTGTGACCCTGCCCCGGTCCCTCTCCCCGTGACCCTGCCCCGGTCCGTCTCCCCGTGACACTGCCCCTGTCCCTCTCCCCGTGACCCTGCCCCTGTCCCTCTCCCCGTGTTACTGCCCCTGTCCCACTCCCCATGACACTGCCCCTGTCCCTCTCCCCGTGACCCTGCCCCGGTCCATCTCCCTGTGACCCTGCCCCGGTCCCTCTCCCCGTGACCCTGCCCCGGTCCGTCTCCCCGTGACACTGCCCCTGTCCCTCTCCCCGTGACCCTGCCCCTGTCCCACTCCCCATGACACTGCCCCTGTCCCTCTCCCCGTGACCCTGCCCCGGTCCATCTCCCTGTGACCCTGCCCCGGTCCCTCTCCCTGTGACACTGCCCCTGTCCCACTCACCGTGACCCAGCCCCTGTCCCTCTCCCCGTGACCCAGCCCCTGTCCCTCTCCCCGTGACACTGCCCCTGTCCCTCTCCCCGTGACACTGCCCCTGTCCCTCTCCCCGTGACACTGCCCCTGTCCCTCTCCCCGTGACACTGCCCCTGTCTCTCTCCCCGTGACACTGCCCCTGTCCCTCTCCCCGTGACCCTGCCCCGGTCCCACTCCCCGTGACCCTGCCCCGGTACCTCTCCCTGTGACCCTGCCCCGGTCCCTCTCCCTGTGACCCTGCCCCTGTCCCACTCCCCATGACCCAGCCGCGGTCCCACTCCCCGTGACCCTGCCCCTGTCCCTCTCCCTGTGACCCTGCCCCGGTCCCTCTCCCCGTGACACTGCCCCTGTCCCTCTCCCCGTGACCCAGCCCCGGTCCCACTCCCCGTGACACTGCCCCTGTCCCTCTCCCCGTGACACTGCCCCTGTCCCTCTCCCCGTGACACTGCCCCTGTCCCTCTCCCCGTGACCCTGCACCTGTCCCTCTCCCTGTGACCCTGCCCCGGTCCCACTCCCCGTGACCCAGCCCCGGTCCCACTCCCCGTGACACTGCCCCTGTCCCTCTCCCCGTGACCCTGCCCCGGTCCCTCTCAACCGTGACACTGCCCCTGTCCCTCTCCCCGTGACACTGCCCCGGTCCCTCTCCCCGTGACACTGCCCCGGTCCCTCTCCCTGTGACCCTGCCCCTGTCCCTCTCCCTGTGACCCTGCCCCTGTCCCTCTCCCCGTGACCCTGCCCCGGTCCAACTCCCCTTGACACTGCCCCTGTCCCTCTCCCTGTGACCCTGCCCCTGTCCCTCTCCCCGTAACCCTGCCCCGGTCCCTCTCCCTGTGACCCTGCCCCGGTCCCTCTCCCAGTGACCCTGCCCCTGTCCCTCTCCCCGTGACCCTGCCCCGGTCCCACTCCCCGTGACACTGCCACTGTCCCTCTCCCTGTGACCCTGCCGCGGTCCCTCTCCCTGTGACCCTGCCCCGGTCCATCTCCCTGTGACCCTGCCCCGGTCCCACTCCCCGTGACACTGCCGCGGTCCCTCTCCCTGTGACACTGCCCCTGTCCCACTCCCCGTGACACTGCCCCGGTCCCTCTCCCCGTGACCCTGCCCCGGTCCGTCTCCCCGTGACCCTGCCCCGGTCCCTCTCCCTGTGACACTGCCCCTGTCCCACTCCCCGTGACCCAGCCCCTGTCCCTCTCCCCGTGACCCAGCCCCTGTCCCTCTCCCCGTGACACTGCCCCTGTCCCTCTCCCCGTGACACTGCCCCTGTCCCTCTCCCCGTGACCATGCCCCGGTCCCTCTCCCTGTGACCCTGCCCCTGTCCCTCTCCTCGTGACCCTGCCCCTGTCCCTCTCCCCGTGACCCTGCCCCTGTCCCTCTCCCTGTGACCCTGCCCCGGTCCCACTCCCCGTGACCCTGCCCCGGTCCCACTCCCCGTGACACTGCCCCTGTCCCTCTCCCTGTGACCCTGCCCCGGTCCCACTCCCTGTGACCCTGCCCCTGTCCCTCCCCCCGTGACCATGCCGCCTGTCCCTCTCCCCGTGACACTGCCCCTGTCCCTCTCCCCGTGACCATGCCGCCTGTCCCTCTCCCCGTGACCCTGCCCCGGTCCCACTCCCCGTGACACTGCCCCTGTCCCTCTCCCCTTGACCATGCCGCCTGTCCCTCTCCCCGTGACACTGCCGCGGTCCCTCTCCCCGTGACCCTGCCCCTGTCCCTCTCCCCGTGACCATGCCGCCTGTCCCTCTCCCCGTGACCCTGCCCCGGTCCCTCTCCCTGTGACCCTGCCCCTGTCCCTCTCCCTGTGACCCTGCCCCTGTCCCACTCCCCGTGACACTGTCCCTGTCCCTCTCCCCGTGACCCTGCCCCTGTCCCTCTCCCTGTGACCCTGCCCCGGTCCCACTCCCCGTGACACTGCCCCTGTCCCTCTCTTCCGTGACACTGCCCCTGTCCCTCTCCCCGTGACCCTGCCCCTGTCCCTCTCCCCGTGACACTGCCCCTGTCCCTCTCCCCGTGACCCTGCCCCAGTCCCTCTCCCTGTGACCCTGCCCCGGTCCCACTCCCCGTGACACTGCCCCTGTCCCTCTCCCTGTGACACTGCCCCTGTCCCTCTCCCCGTGACACTGCCCCTGTCCCTCTCCCTGTGACACTGCCCCTGTCCCTCTCCCCGTGACACTGCCCCTGTCCCTCTCCCTGTGACACTGCCCCTGTCCCTCTCCCCGTGACACTGTCCCTGTCCCTCTCCCCGTGACCATGCCCCCTGTCCCTCTCCCCGTGACACTGCCCCTGTCCCTCTCCCTGTGACACTGCCCCTGTCCCTCTCCCTGTGACCCTGCCCCGGTCCCTCTCCCCGTGACACTGCCCCTGTCCCTCTCTTCCGTGACACTGCCCCAGTCCCTCTCCCCGTGACCCTGCCCTTGTCCCTCTCCCTGTGACCCTGCCCCTGTCCCTCTCCCCGTGACCCTGCCCCTGTCCCTCTCCCCGTGACACTGCCCCTGTCCCTCTCTTCCGTGACACTGCCCCTGTCCCTCTCCCCGTGACACTGCCCCGGTCCCTCTCCCCGTGACCCTGCCCCTGTCCCTCTCCCTGTGACCCTGCCCCTGTCCCTCTCCCCGTGACACTGCCCCTGTCCCTCTCCCCGTAACACTGCCCCTGTCCCTCTCGCCGTGACCCTGCCCCGGTCCCACTCCCCGTGACACTGCCCCTTTCCCTCTCTTCCGTGACCCAGCCCCTGTCCCTCTCCCCGTGACACTGCCCCTGTCCCTCTCCCCGTGACACTGCCCCTGTCCCTCTCCCCGTGACACTGCCCCTGTCCCTCTCCCCGTGACACTGCCCCTGTCTCTCTCCCCGTGACACTGCCCCTGTCCCTCTCCCCGTGACCCTGCCCCGGTCCCACTCCCCGTGACCCTGCCCCTGTCCCTCTCCCTGTGACCCAGCCGCGGTCCCTCTCCCTGTGACCCTGCCCCGGTCCCTCTCCCTGTGACACTGCCCCTGTCCCTCTCCCTGTGACCCTGCCCCTGTCCCACTCCCCGTGACACTGCCCCGGTCCCACTCCCCGTGACCCTGCCCCGGTCCCTCTCCCCGTGACACTGCCCCTGTCCCTCTCCCCGTGACCCTGCCCCGTCCCTCTCCCCGTGACCCTGCCCCTGTCCCTCTCCCCGTGACCCTGCCCCTGTCCCTCTCCCCGTGACACTGCCCCTGTCCCTCTCCCCGTGACCCTGCCGCGGTGCCACTCCCCGTGACACTGCCCCTGTCCCTCTCCCCGTGACCCTGCCCCGGTCCCACTCCCCGTGACCCTGCCGCGGTCCCACTCCCCGTGACACTGCCCCTGTCCCTCTCCCTGTGACCCTGCCCCGGTCCCACTCCCTGTGACCCTGCCGCCTGTCCCTCTCTCCGTGACACTGCCCCTGTCCCTCTCCCCGTGACCATGCCGCCTGTCCCTCTCCCCGTGACACTGCCCCGGTCCCACTCCCCGTGACACTGCCCCTGTCCCTCTCCCCGTGACCATGCTGCCTGTCCCTCTCCCCGTGACACTGCCCCTGTCCCTCTCCCTGTGACCCTGCCGCGGTCCCACTCCCCGTGACACTGCCCCTGTCCCTCTCCCCGTGACACTGCCCCTGTCCCTCTCCCCGTGACACTGCCCCTGTCCCTCTCCCCGTGACCATGCCGCCTGTCCCTCTCCCCGTGACACTGCCCCTGTCCCTCTCCCTGTGACCCTGCCGCGGTCCCACTCCCCGTGACACTGCCCCTGTCCCTCTCCCCGTGACACTGCCCCTGTTCCTCTCCCCGTGACACTGCCCATGTCCCTCTCGCCGTGACACTGCCCCTATCCCTCTCCCCGTGACACTGCCCCTGTCCCTCTCCCCGTGACACTGCCCCTGTCTCTCTCCCCGTGACACTGCCCCTGTCCCTCTCCCCGTGACCCTGCCCCGGTCCCTCTCCCCGTGACCCTGCCCCGGTCCCACTCCCCGTGACCCTGCCCCTGTCCCTCTCCCTGTGACCCAGCCGCGGTTCCTCTCCCTGTGACCCTGCCCCGGTCCCTCTCCCTGTGACACAGCCCCTGTCCCTCTCCCTGTGACCCTGCCCCTGTCCCACTCCCCGTGACCCTGCCCCGGTCCCTCTCCCTGTGACCCTGCCCCGGTCCCTCTCCCTGTGACCCTGCCCCTGTCCCACTCCCCGTGACCCAGCCGCGGTCCCACTCCCCGTGACCCTGCCCCTGTCCGTCTCCCTGTGACCCTGCCCCGGTCCCTCTCCCCGTGACACTGCCCCTGTCCCTCTCCCCGTGACCCAGCCCCGGTCCCACTCCCCGTGACACTGCCCCTGTCCCTCTCCCCGTGACACTGCCCCTGTCCCTCTCCCCGTGACACTGCCCCTGTCCCTCTCCCCGTGACCCTGCCCCTGTCCCTCTCCCTGTGACCCTGCCCCGGTCCCACTCCCCGTGACCCAGCCCCGGTCCCACTCCCCGTGACACTGCCCCTGTCCCTCTCCCCGTGACCCTGCCCCGGTCCGTCTCACCGTGACCCTGCCTCTGTCCCTCTCCCCTTGACACTGCCCCGGTCCCTCTCAACCGTGACACTGCCCCTGTCCCACTCCCCGTGACCCTGCCCCTGTCCCTCTCCCCGTGACACTGCCCCGGTCCCTCTCCCCGTGACACTGCCCCGGTCCCTCTCCCTGTGACCCTGCCCCTGTCCCTCTCCCTGTGACCCTGCCCCTGTCCCTCTCCCTGTGACCATGCCCCGGTCCCTCTCCCCGTGACCCTGCCCCTGTCCCTCTCCCTGTGACCCTGCCCCGGTCCCTCTCCCCGTGACCCAGCCCCGGTCCCACTCCCCTGACACTGCCCCGGTCCCTCTCCCCGTGACCCTGCCCCTGTCCCTCTCCCTGTGACCCTGCCCCGGTCCCACTCCCCGTGACCCAGCCCCGGTCCCACTCCCCGTGACCCTGCCCCTGTCCCTCTCAACCGTGACACTGCCCCTGTCCCACTCCCCGTGACCCTGCCCCGGTCCGTCTCACCGTGACCCAGCCCCTGTCCCACTCCCCGTGACCCTGCCCCGGTCCCTCTCCCTGTGACCCTGCCCCTGTCCCTCTCCCTGTGACCCTGCCCCGGTCCCACTCCCCTGACACTGCCCCGGTCCCTCTCCCCGTGACACTGCCCCTGTCCCTCTCCCCGTGACCCTGCCCCTGTCCCTCTCCCTGTGACCCTGCCCCGGTCCCTCTCCCCGTGACCCTGCCCCTGTCCCTCTCCCCGTGACACTGCCCCGGTCCCTCTCAACCGTGACACTGCCCCTGTCCCTCTCCCTGTGACACTGCCCCGGTCCCTCTCCCTGTGACCCTGCCCCTGTCCCTCTCCCTGTGACCCTGCCCCTGTCCCTCTCCCTGTGACCCTGCCCCTGTCCCTTTCCCTGTGACCATGCCCCGGTCCCTCTCCCCGTGACACTGCCCCTGTCCCTCTCCCTGTGACCCTGCCCCTGTCCCTCTCCCTGTGACCCTGCCCCGGTCCCACTCCCCTGACACTGCCCCGGTCCCTCTCCCCGTGACACTGCCCCTGTCCCTCTCCCTGTGACCCTGCCCCTGTCCCTCTCCCCGTGACACTGCCCCGGTCCCTCTCCCCGTGACCCTGCCCCTGTCCCTCTCCCCGTGACCCTGCCCCTGTCCCTCTCCCTGTGACCCTGCCCCTGTCCCTCTCCCCGTGTTACTGCCCCGGTCCCACTCCCCGTGACACTGCCCCTGTCCCTCTCCCTGTGACCCTGCCCCTGTCCCTCTCCCTGTGACCCTGCCCCTGTCCCTCTCCCTGTGACCCTGCCCCGGTCCCTCTCCCTGTGACCCTGCCCCGGTCCCTCTCCCTGTGACCCTGCCCCTGTCCCTCTCCCCGTGACCCTGCCCCGGTCCCACTCCCCGTGACACTGCCCCTGTTCCTCTCCCTGTGACCCTGCCGCGGTCCCTCTCCCTGTGACCCTGCCCCGGTCCCTCTCCCCGTGACACTGCCCCTGTCCCTCTCCCCGTGACCCTGCCCCTGTCCCACTCCCCATGACACTGCCCCTGTCCCTCTCCCCGTGACCCTGCCCCGGTCCATCTCCCTGTGACCCTGCCCCGGTCCCTCTCCCCGTGACCCTGCCCCGGTCCGTCTCCCCGTGACACTGCCCCTGTCCCTCTCCCCGTGACCCTGCCCCTGTCCCACTCCCCATGACACTGCCCCTGTCCCTCTCCCCGTGACCCTGCCCCGGTCCATCTCCCTGTGACCCTGCCCCGGTCCCTCTCCCTGTGACACTGCCCCTGTCCCACTCACCGTGACCCAGCCCCTGTCCCTCTCCCCGTGACCCAGCCCCTGTCCCTCTCCCCGTGACACTGCCCCTGTCCCTCTCCCCGTGACACTGCCCCTGTCCCTCTCCCCGTGACACTGCCCCTGTCCCTCTCCCCGTGACACTGCCCCTGTCTCTCTCCCCGTGACACTGCCCCTGTCCCTCTCCCCGTGACCCTGCCCCGGTCCCACTCCCCGTGACCCTGCCCCGGTCCCTCTCCCTGTGACCCTGCCCCGGTCCCTCTCCCTGTGACCCTGCCCCTGTCCCACTCCCCATGACCCAGCCGCGGTCCCACTCCCCGTGACCCTGCCCCTGTCCCTCTCCCTGTGACCCTGCCCCGGTCCCTCTCCCCGTGACACTGCCCCTGTCCCTCTCCCCGTGACCCAGCCCCGGTCCCACTCCCCGTGACACTGCCCCTGTCCCTCTCCCCGTGACACTGCCCCTGTCCCTCTCCCCGTGACACTGCCCCTGTCCCTCTCCCCGTGACCCTGCCCCTGTCCCTCTCCCTGTGACCCTGCCCCGGTCCCACTCCCCGTGACCCAGCCCCGGTCCCACTCCCCGTGACACTGCCCCTGTCCCTCTCCCCGTGACCCTGCCCCGGTCCCTCTCAACCGTGACACTGCCCCTGTCCCTCTCCCCGTGACACTGCCCCGGTCCCTCTCCCCGTGACACTGCCCCGGTCCCTCTCCCTGTGACCCTGCCCCTGTCCCTCTCCCTGTGACCCTGCCCCTGTCCCTCTCCCCGTGACCCTGCCCCGGTCCCACTCCCCTTGACACTGCCCCTGTCCCTCTCCCTGTGACCCTGCCCCTGTCCCTCTCCCCGTAACCCTGCCCCGGTCCCTCTCCCTGTGACCCTGCCCCGGTCCCTCTCCCAGTGACCCTGCCCCTGTCCCTCTCCCCGTGACCCTGCCCCGGTCCCACTCCCCGTGACACTGCCACTGTCCCTCTCCCTGTGACCCTGCCGCGGTCCCTCTCCCTGTGACCCTGCCCCGGTCCATCTCCCTGTGACCCTGCCCCGGTCCCACTCCCCGTGACACTGCCGCGGTCCCTCTCCCTGTGACACTGCCCCTGTCCCACTCCCCGTGACACTGCCCCGGTCCCTCTCCCCGTGACCCTGCCCCGGTCCGTCTCCCCGTGACCCTGCCCCGGTCCCTCTCCCTGTGACACTGCCCCTGTCCCACTCCCCGTGACCCAGCCCCTGTCCCTCTCCCCGTGACCCAGCCCCTGTCCCTCTCCCCGTGACACTGCCCCTGTCCCTCTCCCCGTGACACTGCCCCTGTCCCTCTCCCCGTGACCATGCCCCGGTCCCTCTCCCTGTGACCCTGCCCCTGTCCCTCTCCTCGTGACCCTGCCCCTGTCCCTCTCCCCGTGACCCTGCCCCTGTCCCTCTCCCTGTGACCCTGCCCCGGTCCCACTCCCCGTGACCCTGCCCCGGTCCCACTCCCCGTGACACTGCCCCTGTCCCTCTCCCTGTGACCCTGCCCCGGTCCCACTCCCTGTGACCCTGCCCCTGTCCCTCCCCCCGTGACCATGCCGCCTGTCCCTCTCCCCGTGACACTGCCCCTGTCCCTCTCCCCGTGACCATGCCGCCTGTCCCTCTCCCCGTGACCCTGCCCCGGTCCCACTCCCCGTGACACTGCCCCTGTCCCTCTCCCCTTGACCATGCCGCCTGTCCCTCTCCCCGTGACACTGCCGCGGTCCCTCTCCCCGTGACCCTGCCCCTGTCCCTCTCCCCGTGACCATGCCGCCTGTCCCTCTCCCCGTGACCCTGCCCCGGTCCCTCTCCCTGTGACCCTGCCCCTGTCCCTCTCCCTGTGACCCTGCCCCTGTCCCACTCCCCGTGACACTGTCCCTGTCCCTCTCCCCGTGACCCTGCCCCTGTCCCTCTCCCTGTGACCCTGCCCCGGTCCCACTCCCCGTGACACTGCCCCTGTCCCTCTCTTCCGTGACACTGCCCCTGTCCCTCTCCCCGTGACCCTGCCCCTGTCCCTCTCCCCGTGACACTGCCCCTGTCCCTCTCCCCGTGACCCTGCCCCAGTCCCTCTCCCTGTGACCCTGCCCCGGTCCCACTCCCCGTGACACTGCCCCTGTCCCTCTCCCTGTGACACTGCCCCTGTCCCTCTCCCCGTGACACTGCCCCTGTCCCTCTCCCTGTGACACTGCCCCTGTCCCTCTCCCCGTGACACTGCCCCTGTCCCTCTCCCTGTGACACTGTCCCTGTCCCTCTCCCCGTGACCATGCCCCCTGTCCCTCTCCCCGTGACACTGCCCCTGTCCCTCTCCCTGTGACACTGCCCCTGTCCCTCTCCCTGTGACCCTGCCCCGGTCCCTCTCCCCGTGACACTGCCCCTGTCCCTCTCTTCCGTGACACTGCCCCAGTCCCTCTCCCCGTGACCCTGCCCTTGTCCCTCTCCCTGTGACCCTGCCCCTGTCCCTCTCCCCGTGACCCTGCCCCTGTCCCTCTCCCCGTGACACTGCCCCTGTCCCTCTCTTCCGTGACACTGCCCCTGTCCCTCTCCCCGTGACACTGCCCCGGTCCCTCTCCCCGTGACCCTGCCCCTGTCCCTCTCCCTGTGACCCTGCCCCTGTCCCTCTCCCCGTGACACTGCCCCTGTCCCTCTCCCCGTAACACTGCCCCTGTCCCTCTCGCCGTGACCCTGCCCCGGTCCCACTCCCCGTGACACTGCCCCTTTCCCTCTCTTCCGTGACCCAGCCCCTGTCCCTCTCCCCGTGACACTGCCCCTGTCCCTCTCCCCGTGACACTGCCCCTGTCCCTCTCCCCGTGACACTGCCCCTGTCCCTCTCCCCGTGACACTGCCCCTGTCTCTCTCCCCGTGACACTGCCCCTGTCCCTCTCCCCGTGACCCTGCCCCGGTCCCACTCCCCGTGACCCTGCCCCTGTCCCTCTCCCTGTGACCCTGCCCCTGTCCCTCTCCCTGTGACCCAGCCGCGGTCCCTCTCCCTGTGACCCTGCCCCGGTCCCTCTCCCTGTGACACTGCCCCTGTCCCTCTCCCTGTGACCCTGCCCCTGTCCCACTCCCCGTGACACTGCCCCGGTCCCACTCCCCGTGACCCTGCCCCGGTCCCTCTCCCCGTGACACTGCCCCTGTCCCTCTCCCCGTGACCCTGCCCCGTCCCTCTCCCCGTGACCCTGCCCCTGTCCCTCTCCCCGTGACACTGCCCCTGTCCCTCTCCCCGTGACCCTGCCGCGGTGCCACTCCCCGTGACACTGCCCCTGTCCCTCTCCCCGTGACCCTGCCCCGGTCCCACTCCCCGTGACCCTGCCGCGGTCCCACTCCCCGTGACACTGCCCCTGTCCCTCTCCCTGTGACCCTGCCCCGGTCCCACTCCCTGTGACCCTGCCGCCTGTCCCTCTCTCCGTGACACTGCCCCTGTCCCTCTCCCCGTGACCATGCCGCCTGTCCCTCTCCCCGTGACACTGCCCCGGTCCCACTCCCCGTGACACTGCCCCTGTCCCTCTCCCCGTGACCATGCTGCCTGTCCCTCTCCCCGTGACACTGCCCCTGTCCCTCTCCCTGTGACCCTGCCGCGGTCCCACTCCCCGTGACACTGCCCCTGTCCCTCTCCCCGTGACACTGCCCCTGTCCCTCTCCCCGTGACACTGCCCCTGTCCCTCTCCCCGTGACCATGCCGCCTGTCCCTCTCCCCGTGACACTGCCCCTGTCCCTCTCCCTGTGACCCTGCCGCGGTCCCACTCCCCGTGACACTGCCCCTGTCCCTCTCCCCGTGACACTGCCCCTGTTCCTCTCCCCGTGACACTGCCCATGTCCCTCTCGCCGTGACACTGCCCCTATCCCTCTCCCCGTGACACTGCCCCTGTCCCTCTCCCCGTGACACTGCCCCTGTCTCTCTCCCCGTGACACTGCCCCTGTCCCTCTCCCCGTGACCCTGCCCCGGTCCCTCTCCCCGTGACCCTGCCCCGGTCCCACTCCCCGTGACCCTGCCCCTGTCCCTCTCCCTGTGACCCAGCCGCGGTTCCTCTCCCTGTGACCCTGCCCCGGTCCCTCTCCCTGTGACACAGCCCCTGTCCCTCTCCCTGTGACCCTGCCCCTGTCCCACTCCCCGTGACTCTGCCCCGGTCCCTCTCCCTGTGACCCTGCCCCGGTCCCTCTCCCTGTGACCCTGCCCCTGTCCCACTCCCCGTGACCCAGCCGCGGTCCCACTCCCCGTGACCCTGCCCCTGTCCGTCTCCCTGTGACCCTGCCCCGGTCCCTCTCCCCGTGACACTGCCCCTGTCCCTCTCCCCGTGACCCAGCCCCGGTCCCACTCCCCGTGACACTGCCCCTGTCCCTCTCCCCGTGACACTGCCCCTGTCCCTCTCCCCGTGACACTGCCCCTGTCCCTCTCCCCGTGACCCTGCCCCTGTCCCTCTCCCTGTGACCCTGCCCCGGTCCCACTCCCCGTGACCCAGCCCCGGTCCCACTCCCCGTGACACTGCCCCTGTCCCTCTCCCCGTGACCCTGCCCCGGTCCGTCTCACCGTGACCCTGCCTCTGTCCCTCTCCCCTTGACACTGCCCCGGTCCCTCTCAACCGTGACACTGCCCCTGTCCCTCTCCCCGTGACACTGTCCCTGTCCCTCTCCCCGTGACCCAGCCCCTGTCCCTCTCCCCGTGACACTGCCCCTGTCCCTCTCCCCATGACACTGCCCCTGTCCCTCTCCCCGTGACCCTGCCCCTGTCCCACTCCCCGTGACCCTGCCCCTGTCCCTCTCCCCGTGACACTGCCCCGGTCCCTCTCCCCGTGACACTGCCCCGGTCCCTCTCCCTGTGACCCTGCCCCTGTCCCTCTCCCCGTGACCCAGCCCCGGTCCCACTCCCCGTGACACTGCCCCGGTCCCACTCCCCGTGACACTGCCCCTGTCCCTCTCCATGTGACCCTGCCCCTGTCCCTCTCCCCGTGACACTGCCCCGGTCCCTCTCCCCGTGACACTGCCCCTGTCCCTCTCCCTGTGACCCTGCCCCTGTCCCTCTCCCTGTGACCATGCCCCGGTCCCTCTCCCCGTGACACTGCCCCTGTCCCTCTCCCTGTGACCCTGCCCCGGTCCCTCTCCCCGTGACACTGCCCCTGTCCCTCTCCCCGTGACACTGCCCCGGTCCCACTCCCCTGACACTGCCCCGGTCCCTCTCCCCGTGACCCTGCCCCTGTCCCTCTCCCTGTGACCCTGCCCCGGTCCCACTCCCCGTGACCCAGCCCCGGTCCCACTCCCCGTGACACTGCCCCTGTCCCTCTCCCCGTGACCCTGCGCCGGTCCGTCTCACCGTGACCCTGCCCCTGTCCCTCTCCCCTTGACACTGCCCCTGTCCCTCTCAACCGTGACACTGCCCCTGTCCCACTCCCCGTGACCCTGCCCCGATCCGTCTCACCGTGACCCTGCCCCTGTCCCTCTCCCCGTGACACTGCCCCGGTCCCTCTCAACCGTGACACTGCCCCTGTCCCTCTCCCCGTGACACTGCCCCGGTCCCTCTCCCTGTGACCCTGCCCCTGTCCCTCTCCCTGTGACACTGCCCCGGTCCCTCTCCCTGTGACCCTGCCCCTGTCCCTCTCGCCGTGACCCTGCCCCTGTCCCTCTCCCTGTGACACTGCCCCTGTCCCACTCCCTGTGACCCTGCCCCGGTCCCTCTCCCTGTGACCCTGCCCCTGTCCCTCTCCCTGTGACCCTGCCCCTGTCCCTTTCCCTGTGACCATGCCCCGGTCCCTCTCCCCGTGACACTGCCCCTGTCCCTCTCCCTGTGACCCTGCCCCTGTCCCTCTCCCTGTGACCCTGCCCCGGTCCCACTCCCCTGACACTGCCCCGGTCCCTCTCCCCGTGACACTGCCCCTGTCCCTCTCCCCGTGACCCTGCCCCTGTCCCTCTCCCTGTGACCCTGCCCCGGTCCCACTCCCCTGACACTGCCCCGGTCCCTCTCCCCGTGACACTGCCCCTGTCCCACTCCCCGTGACCCTGCCCCTGTCCCTCTCCCCGTGACCCTGCCCCTGTCCCTCTCCCTGTGACACTGCCCCTGTCCCACTCCCCGTGACCCTGCCCCTGTCCCTCTCCCCGTGACCCTGCCCCGGTCCCACTCCCCGTGACCCTGCCCCGGTCCCTCTCCCTGTGACCCTGCCCCGGTCCCTCTCCCTGTGACCCTGCCCCTGTCCCTCTCCCCGTGACCCTGCCCCGGTCCCACTCCCCGTGACACTGCCCCTGTTCCTCTCCCTGTGACCCTGCCGCGGTCCCTCTCCCTGTGACCCTGCCCCGGTCCCTCTCCCCGTGACACTGCCCCTGTCCCTCTCCCCGTGACCCTGCCCCTGTCCCACTCCCCATGACACTGCCCCTGTCCCTCTCCCCGTGACCCTGCCCCGGTCCATCTCCCTGTGACCCTGCCCCGGTCCCTCTCCCCGTGACCCTGCCCCGGTCCGTCTCCCCGTGACACTGCCCCTGTCCCTCTCCCCGTGACCCTGCCCCTGTCCCACTCCCCATGACACTGCCCCTGTCCCCTCTCCCGTGACCCTGCCCCGGTCCATCTCCCTGTGACCCTGCCCCGGTCCCTCTCCCTGTGACACTGCCCCTGTCCCACTCACCGTGACCCAGCCCCTGTCCCTCTCCCCGTGACCCAGCCCCTGTCCCTCTCCCCGTGACACTGCCCCTGTCCCTCTCCCCGTGACACTGCCCCTGTCCCTCTCCCCGTGACACTGCCCCTGTCCCTCTCCCCGTGACACTGCCCCTGTCTCTCTCCCCGTGACACTGCCCCTGTCCCTCTCCCCGTGACCCTGCCCCGGTCCCACTCCCCGTGACCCTGCCCCGGTCCCTCTCCCTGTGACCCTGCCCCGGTCCCTCTCCCTGTGACCCTGCCCCTGTCCCACTCCCCATGACCCAGCCGCGGTCCCACTCCCCGTGACCCTGCCCCTGTCCCTCTCCCTGTGACCCTGCCCCGGTCCCTCTCCCCGTGACACTGCCCCTGTCCCTCTCCCCGTGACCCAGCCCCGTCCCACTCCCCGTGACACTGCCCCTGTCCCTCTCCCCGTGACACTGCCCCTGTCCCTCTCCCCGTGACACTGCCCCTGTCCCTCTCCCCGTGACCCTGCCCCTGTCCCTCTCCCTGTGACCCTGCCCCGGTCCCACTCCCCGTGACCCAGCCCCGGTCCCACTCCCCGTGACACTGCCCCTGTCCCTCTCCCCGTGACCCTGCCCCGGTCCCTCTCAACCGTGACACTGCCCCTGTCCCTCTCCCCGTGACACTGCCCCGGTCCCTCTCCCCGTGACACTGCCCCGGTCCCTCTCCCTGTGACCCTGCCCCTGTCCCTCTCCCTGTGACCCTGCCCCTGTCCCTCTCCCCGTGACCCTGCCCCTGTCCCTCTCCCTGTGACACTGCCCCTGTCCCTCTCCCCGTGACACTGCCCCGGTCCCTCTCCCCGTGACACTGCCCCGGTCCCTCTCCCTGTGACCCTGCCCCTGTCCCTCTCCCTGTGACCCTGCCCCTGTCCCTCTCCCCGTGACCCTGCCCCGGTCCCACTCCCCTTGACACTGCCCCTGTCCCTCTCCCTGTGACCCTGCCCCTGTCCCTCTCCCCGTAACCCTGCCCCGGTCCCTCTCCCTGTGACCCTGCCCCGGTCCCTCTCCCAGTGACCCTGCCCCTGTCCCTCTCCCCGTGACCCTGCCCCGGTCCCACTCCCCGTGACACTGCCACTGTCCCTCTCCCTGTGACCCTGCCGCGGTCCCTCTCCCTGTGACCCTGCCCCTGTCCCTCTCCCTGTGACACTGCCCCTGTCCCACTCCCCGTGACACTGCCCCTGTCCCTCTCCCCGTGACCCTGCCCCGGTCCATCTCCCTGTGACCCTGCCCCGGTCCCTCTCCCTGTGACCCTGCCCCGGTCCATCTCCCTGTGACACTGCCCCGGTCCCACTCCCCGTGACACTGCCGCGGTCCCTCTCCCTGTGACACTGCCCCTGTCCCACTCCCCGTGACACTGCCCCGGTCCCTCTCCCCGTGACCCTGCCCCGGTCCGTCTCCCCGTGACCCTGCCCCGGTCCCTCTCCCTGTGACACTGCCCCTGTCCCACTCCCCGTGACCCAGCCCCTGTCCCTCTCCCCGTGACCCAGCCCCTGTCCCTCTCCCCGTGACACTGCCCCTGTCCCTCTCCCCGTGACACTGCCCCTGTCCCTCCCCCGTGACCATGCCCCGGTCCCTCTCCCTGTGACCCTGCCCCTGTCCCTCTCCTCGTGACCCTGCCCCTGTCCCTCTCCCCGTGACCCTGCCCCTGTCCCTCTCCCTGTGACCCTGCCCCGGTCCCACTCCCCGTGACCCTGCCCCGGTCCCACTCCCCGTGACACTGCCCCTGTCCCTCTCCCTGTGACCCTGCCCCGGTCCCACTCCCTGTGACCCTGCCCCTGTCCCTCCCCCCGTGACCATGCCGCCTGTCCCTCTCCCCGTGACCCTGCCCCGGTCCCACTCCCCGTGACACTGCCCCTGTCCCTCTCCCCTTGACCATGCCGCCTGTCCCTCTCCCCGTGACACTGCCGCGGTCCCTCTCCCCGTGACCCTGCCCCTGTCCCTCTCCCCGTGACCATGCCGCCTGTCCCTCTCCCCGTGACCCTGCCCCGGTCCCTCTCCCTGTGACCCTGCCCCTGTCCCTCTCCCCGTGACACTGTCCCTGTCCCTCTCCCCGTGACCCTGCCCCTGTCCCTCTCCCTGTGACCCTGCCCCGGTCCCACTCCCCGTGACACTGCCCCTGTCCCTCTCTTCCGTGACACTGCCCCTGTCCCTCTCCCCGTGACCCTGCCCCTGTCCCTCTCCCCGTGACACTGCCCCTGTCCCTCTCCCCGTGACCCTGCCCCGGTCCCACTCCCCGTGACCCTGCCCCTGTCCCTCTCCCTGTGACCCAGCCGCGGTCCCTCTCCCTGTGACCCTGCCCCGGTCCCTCTCCCTGTGACACTGCCCCTGTCCCTCTCCCTGTGACCCTGCCCCTGTCCCACTCCCCGTGACACTGCCCCGGTCCCACTCCCCGTGACCCTGCCCCGGTCCCTCTCCCTGTGACCCTGCCCCGGTCCCTCTCCCTGTGACCCTGCCCCTGTCCCACTCCCCATGACCCAGCCGCGGTCCCACTCCCCGTGACCCTGCCCCTGTCCCTCTCCCTGTGACCCTGCCCCGGTCCCTCTCCCCGTGACACTGCCCCTGTCCCTCTCCCCGTGACCCAGCCCCGGTCCCACTCCCCGTGACACTGCCCCTGTCCCTCTCCCCGTGACACTGCCCCTGTCCCTCTCCCCGTGACACTGCCCCTGTCCCTCTCCCCGTGACCCTGCCCCTGTCCCTCTCCCTGTGACCCTGCCCCGGTCCCACTCCCCGTGACCCAGCCCCGGTCCCACTCCCCGTGACACTGCCCCTGTCCCTCTCCCCGTGACCCTGCCCCGGTCCCTCTCAACCGTGACACTGCCCCTGTCCCTCTCCCCGTGACACTGCCCCGGTCCCTCTCCCCGTGACACTGCCCCGGTCCCTCTCCCTGTGACCCTGCCCCTGTCCCTCTCCCTGTGACCCTGCCCCTGTCCCTCTCCCCGTGACCCTGCCCCGGTCCCACTCCCCTTGACACTGCCCCTGTCCCTCTCCCTGTGACCCTGCCCCTGTCCCTCTCCCCGTAACCCTGCCCCGGTCCCTCTCCCTGTGACCCTGCCCCGGTCCCTCTCCCAGTGACCCTGCCCCTGTCCCTCTCCCCGTGACCCTGCCCCGGTCCCACTCCCCGTGACACTGCCACTGTCCCTCTCCCTGTGACCCTGCCGCGGTCCCTCTCCCTGTGACCCTGCCCCTGTCCCTCTCCCTGTGACACTGCCCCTGTCCCACTCCCCGTGACACTGCCCCTGTCCCTCTCCCCGTGACCCTGCCCCGGTCCATCTCCCTGTGACCCTGCCCCGGTCCCTCTCCCTGTGACCCTGCCCCGGTCCATCTCCCTGTGACCCTGCCCCGGTCCCACTCCCCGTGACACTGCCGCGGTCCCTCTCCCCGTGACACTGCCCCTGTCCCACTCCCCGTGACACTGCCCCGGTCCCTCTCCCCGTGACCCTGCCCCGGTCCGTCTCCCCGTGACCCTGCCCCGGTCCCTCTCCCTGTGACACTGCCCCTGTCCCACTCCCCGTGACCCAGCCCCTGTCCCTCTCCCCGTGACCCAGCCCCTGTCCCTCTCCCCGTGACACTGCCCCTGTCCCTCTCCCCGTGACACTGCCCCTGTCCCTCTCCCCGTGACCATGCCCCGGTCCCTCTCCCTGTGACCCTGCCCCTGTCCCTCTCCTCGTGACCCTGCCCCTGTCCCTCTCCCCGTGACCCTGCCCCTGTCCCTCTCCCTGTGACCCTGCCCCGGTCCCACTCCCCGTGACCCTGCCCCGGTCCCACTCCCCGTGACACTGCCCCTGTCCCTCTCCCTGTGACACTGCCCCTGTCCCTCCCCCCGTGACCATGCCGCCTGTCCCTCTCCCCGTGACACTGCCCCTGTCCCTCTCCCCGTGACCATGCCGCCTGTCCCTCTCCCCGTGACCCTGCCCCGGTCCCACTCCCCGTGACACTGCCCCTGTCCCTCTCCCCTTGACCATGCCGCCTGTCCCTCTCCCCGTGACACTGCCGCGGTCCCTCTCCCCGTGACCCTGCCCCTGTCCCTCTCCCCGTGACCATGCCGCCTGTCCCTCTCCCCGTGACCCTGCCCCGGTCCCTCTCCCTGTGACCCTGCCCCTGTCCCTCTCCCCGTGACACTGTCCCTGTCCCTCTCCCCGTGACCCTGCCCCTGTCCCTCTCCCTGTGACCCTGCCCCGGTCCCACTCCCCGTGACACTGCCCCTGTCCCTCTCTTCCGTGACACTGCCCCTGTCCCTCTCCCCGTGACCCTGCCCCTGTCCCTCTCCCCGTGACACTGCCCCTGTCCCTCTCCCCGTGACCCTGCCCCAGTCCCTCTCCCTGTGACCCTGCCCCGGTCCCACTCCCCGTGACACTGCCCCTGTCCCTCTCTTCCGTGACACTGCCCCAGTCCCTCTCCCCGTGACCCTGCCCTTGTCCCTCTCCCTGTGACCCTGCCCCTGTCCCTCTCCCCGTGACCCTGCCGCTGTCCCTCTCCCCGTGACACTGCCCCTGTCCCTCTCTTCCGTGACACTGCCCCTGTCCCTCTCCCCGTGACACTGCCCCGGTCCCTCTCCCCGTGACCCTGCCCCTGTCCCTCTCCCTGTGACCCTGCCCCTGTCCCTCTCCCCGTGACACTGCCCCTGTCCCTCTCCCCGTAACACTGCCCCTGTCCCTCTCCCCGTGACCCTGCCCCGGTCCCACTCCCCGTGACACTGCCCCTTTCCCTCTCTTCCGTGACACTGCCCCTGTCCCTCTCCCCGTGACCCTGCCCCTGTCCCTCTCCCTGTGACCCTGCCCCTGTCCCTCTCCCTGTGACCCTGCCGCGGTCCCACTCCCCGTGACCCTGCCGCCTGTCCCACTCCCCGTGACACTGCCCCTGTCCCTCTCCCCGTGACACTGCCCCTGTCCCTCTCCCCGTGACCCTGCCCCGGTCCCACTCCCCGTGACCCTGCCCCTGTCCCTCTCCCCGTGACACTGCCCCTGTCTCTCTCCCCGTGACCCTGCCCCGTCCCTCTCCCTGTGACCCTGCCCCGGTCCCACTCCCCGTGACACTGCCCCTGTCCCTCTCCCCGTGACCCTGCCCCGTCCCTCTCCCTGTGACACTGCCCCTGTCCCTCTCCCCGTGACCCTGCCCCTGTCCCTCTCCCCGTGACCCTGCCCCTGTCCCTCTCCCCGTGACACTGCCCCTGTCCCTCTCCCCTTGACACTGCCGCGGTCCCTCTCCCCGTGACCCTGCCCCTGTCCCTCTCCCCGTGACCATGCCGCCTGTCCCTCTCCCCGTGACCCTGCCCCTGTCCCTCTCCCCGTGACCATGCCGCCTGTCCCTCTCCCCGTGACACTGCCCCTGTCCCTCTCCCTGTGACCCTGCCCCTGTCCCTCTCCCCGTGACCCTGCCCCGGTCCATCTCCCTGTGACCCTGCCCCGGTCCCTCTCCCTGTGACCCTGCCCCGGTCCATCTCCCTGTGACCCTGCCCCGGTCCCACTCCCCGTGACACTGCCGCGGTCCCTCTCCCTGTGACACTGCCCCTGTCCCTCTCCCCGTGACCCTGCCCCGGTCCGTCTCCCCGTGACCCTGCCCCGGTCCCTCTCCCTGTGACACTGCCCCTGTCCCACTCCCCGTGACCCAGCCCCTGTCCCTCTCCCCGTGACCCAGCCCCTGTCCCTCTCCCCGTGACACTGCCCCTGTCCCTCTCCCCGTGACACTGCCCCTGTCCCTCTCCCCGTGACCATGCCCCGGTCCCTCTCCCTGTGACCCTGCCCCTGTCCCTCTCCTCGTGACCCTGCCCCTGTCCCTCTCCCCGTGACCCTGCCCCTGTCCCTCTCCCTGTGACCCTGCCCCGGTCCCACTCCCCGTGACCCTGCCCCGGTCCCACTCCCCGTGACACTGCCCCTGTCCCTCTCCCTGTGACCCTGCCCCGGTCCCACTCCCTGTGACCCTGCCCCTGTCCCTCCCCCCGTGACCATGCCGCCTGTCCCTCTCCCCGTGACACTGCCCCTGTCCCTCTCCCCGTGACCCTGCCCCTGTCCCTCTCCCCGTGACCATGCCGCCTGTCCCTCTCCCCGTGACCCTGCCCCGGTCCCACTCCCCGTGACACTGCCCCTGTCCCTCTCCCCTTGACCATGCCGCCTGTCCCTCTCCCCGTGACACTGCCGCGGTCCCTCTCCCCGTGACCCTGCCCCTGTCCCTCTCCCCGTGACCATGCCGCCTGTCCCTCTCCCCGTGACCCTGCCCCGGTCCCTCTCCCTGTGACCCTGCCCCTGTCCCTCTCCCCGTGACACTGTCCCTGTCCCTCTCCCCGTGACCCTGCCCCTGTCCCTCTCCCTGTGACCCTGCCCCGGTCCCACTCCCCGTGACACTGCCCCTGTCCCTCTCTTCCGTGACACTGCCCCTGTCCCTCTCCCCGTGACCCTGCCCCTGTCGCTCTCCCCGTGACACTGCCCCTGTCCCTCTCCCCGTGACCCTGCCCCAGTCCCTCTCCCTGTGACCCTGCCCCGGTCCCACTCCCCGTGACCCTGCCCCTGTCCCTCTCCCTGTGACCCTGCCCCGGTCCCACTCACCGTGACACTGCCCCTGTCCCTCTCTTCCGTGACACTGCCCCAGTCCCTCTCCCCGTGACCCTGCCCTTGTCCCTCTCCCTGTGACCCTGCCCCTGTCCCTCTCCCCGTGACCCTGCCGCTGTCCCTCTCCCCGTGACACTGCCCCTGTCCCTCTCTTCCGTGACACTGCCCCTGTCCCTCTCCCCGTGACACTGCCCCGGTCCCTCTCCCCGTGACCCTGCCCCTGTCCCTCTCCCTGTGACCCTGCCCCTGTCCCTCTCCCCGTGACACTGCCCCTGTCCCTCTCCCCGTAACACTGCCCCTGTCCCTCTCCCTGTGACCCTGCCCCGGTCCCACTCCCCGTGACCCTGCCCCTGTCCCTCTCCCCGTGACCCTGCCCCGGTCCCACTCCCCGTGACACTGCCCCTTTCCCTCTCTTCCGTGACACTGCCCCTGTCCCTCTCCCCGTGACCCTGCCCCTGTCCCTCTCCCTGTGACCCTGCCCCTGTCCCTCTCCCTGTGACCCTGCCCCTGTCCCTCTCCCCGTGACCCTGCCCCGGTCCCACTCCCCGTGACACTGCCCCTTTCCCTCTCTTCCGTGACACTGCCCCTGTCCCTCTCCCCGTGACCCTGCCCCTGTCCCTCTCCCTGTGACCCTGCCCCTGTCCCTCTCCCCGTGACACTGCCCCTGTCCCTCTCCCCTTGACACTGCCGCGGTCCCTCTCCCCGTGACCCTGCCCCTGTCCCTCTCCCCGTGACCATGCCGCCTGTCCCTCTCCCCGTGACCCTGCCCCTGTCCCTCTCCCCGTGACCATGCCGCCTGTCCCTCTCCCCGTGACACTGCCCCTGTCCCTCTCCCTGTGACCCTGCCCCTGTCCCTCTCCCCGTGACCCTGCCCCGGTCCATCTCCCTGTGACCCTGCCCCGGTCCCTCTCCCTGTGACCCTGCCCCGGTCCATCTCCCTGTGACCCTGCCCCGGTCCCACTCCCCGTGACACTGCCGCGGTCCCTCTCCCTGTGACACTGCCCCTGTCCCACTCCCCGTGACACTGCCCCGGTCCCTCTCCCCGTGACCCTGCCCCGGTCCGTCTCCCCGTGACCCTGCCCCGGTCCCTCTCCCTGTGACACTGCCCCTGTCCCACTCCCCGTGACCCAGCCCCTGTCCCTCTCCCCGTGACCCAGCCCCTGTCCCTCTCCCCGTGACACTGCCCCTGTCCCTCTCCCCGTGACACTGCCCCTGTCCCTCTCCCTAAGACACTGCCCCTGTCCCTCCCCCCGTGACCATGCCGCCTGTCCCTCTCCCCGTGACACTGCCCCTGTCCCTCTCCCCGTGACCCTGCCCCTGTCCCTCTCCCCGTGACCATGCCGCCTGTCCCTCTCCCCGTGACCCTGCCCCGGTCCCACTCCCCGTGACACTGCCCCTGTCCCTCTCCCCTTGACCATGCCGCCTGTCCCTCTCCCCGTGACACTGCCGCGGTCCCTCTCCCCGTGACCCTGCCCCTGTCCCTCTCCCCGTGACCATGCCGCCTGTCCCTCTCCCCGTGACCCTGCCCCGGTCCCTCTCCCTGTGACCCTGCCCCTGTCCCTCTCCCCGTGACACTGTCCCTGTCCCTCTCCCCGTGACCCTGCCCCTGTCCCTCTCCCTGTGACCCTGCCCCGGTCCCACTCCCCGTGACACTGCCCCTGTCCCTCTCTTCCGTGACACTGCCCCTGTCCCTCTCCCCGTGACCCTGCCCCTGTCCCTCTCCCCGTGACCCTGCCCCGGTCCCTCTCCCTGTGACCCTGCCCCTGTCCCTCTCCCCGTGACACTGTCCCTGTCCCTCTCCCCGTGACCCTGCCCCTGTCCCTCTCCCTGTGACCCTGCCCCGGTCCCACTCCCCGTGACACTGCCCCTGTCCCTCTCTTCCGTGACACTGCCCCTGTCCCTCTCCCCGTGACCCTGCCCCTGTCCCTCTCCCCGTGACCCTGCCCCTGTCCCTCTCCCTGTGACCCTGCCCCTGTCCCTCTCCCCGTGACCCTGCCCCTGTCCCTCTCCCTGTGACCCTGCCCCTGTCCCTCTCCCTGTGACCCTGCCGCGGTCCCACTCCCCGTGACCCTGCCGCCTGTCCCACTCCCCGTGACACTGCCCCTGTCCCTCTCCCCGTGACACTGCCCCTGTCCCTCTCCCCGTGACCCTGCCCCGGTCCCACTCCCCGTGACCCTGCCCCGGTCCCTCTCCCCGTAACACTGCCCCTGTCCCTCTCCCCGTGACCATGCCCCGGTCCCTCTCCCCGTGACCCTGCCACTGTCCCTCTCCCTGTGACACTGTCCCTGTCCCTCTCCCTGTGACCCTGCCCCTGTCCCTCTCCCTATGACACTGCCCCTGTCCCTCTCCCCGTGACGCTGCCCCTGTCCCTCTCCCCGTGACCCTGCCGTGGTCCCACTCCCCGTGACACTGCCCCTGTCCCACTCCCCGTGACCCTGCCCCTGTCCCTCTCCCTGTGACCCTGCCCCGGTCCCTCTCCCTGTGACCCTGCCCCTGTCCCACTCCTCGTGACACTGCCCCTGTCCCTCTCCCCGTGACACTGCCGCGGTCCCTCTCCCCATGACACTGCCCCTGTCCCTCTCCCCGTGACACTGCCCCTGTCCCACTCCCCGTGACCCTGCCCCGGTCCCTCTCCCCGTGACACTGCCCCTGTCCCTCTCCCTGTGACACTGCCCCTGTCCCTCTCCCCGTGACACTGCCCCTGTCCCTCTCCCCGTGACACTGCCCCTGTCCCTCTCCCTGTGACCCTGCCCCGGTCCCACTCCCCGTGACACTGCCCCTGTCCCTCTCCCCGTGACACTGCCCCTGTCCCTCTCCCCGTGACACTGCCCCGGTCCCTCTCGCTGTGACACTGCCCCTGTCCCTCTCCTCGTGACCCAGCCGCGGTCCCTCTCACTGTGACCCTGCCCCGGTCCCACTCCCCGTGACCCTGCCCCTGTCCCTCTCCCTGTGACCCTGCCCCGGTCCCTCTCCCCGTGACCATGCCCCCTGTCCCTCTCCCCGTGACACTGCCCCGGTCCCACTCCCCGTGACACTGCCCCTGTCCCTCTCCCCGTGACACTGCCCCTGTCCCTCTCCCCGTGACCCTGCCCCTGTCCCTCTCCCCGTGACCCTGCCCCTGTCCCTCTCCCCGTGACCCTGCCCCTGTCCCTCTCCCCGTGACACTGCCCCTGTCCCTCTCCCCGTGACCCTGCCGCGGTGCCACTCCCCGTGACACTGCCCCTGTCCCTCTCCCCGTGACCCTGCCCCGGTCCCACTCCCCGTGACCCTGCCGCGGTCCCACTCCCCGTGACACTGCCCCTGTCCCTCTCCCCGTGACACTGCCCCTGTCCCTCTCCCCGTGACACTGCCCCTGTCCCTCTCCCTGTGACCCTGCCCCGGTCCCACTCCCTGTGACCCTGCCCCGGTCCCACTCCCCGTGACCCTGCCGCGGTCCCACTCCCCGTGACACTGCCCCTGTCCCTCTCCCCGTGACACTGCCCCGGTCCCTCTCCCCGTGACACTGCCCCGGTCCCTCTCCCTGTGACCCTGCCCCGGTCCGTCTCACCGTGACCCTGCCCCTGTCCCTCTCCCCGTGACACTGCCCCGGTCCCTCTCCCTGTGACCCTGCCCCTGTCCCTCTCCCCGTGACCCTGCCCCTGTCCCTCACCCCGTGACCCTGCCCCTGTCCCTCTCCCTGTGACCCTGCCCCTGTCCCTCTCCCTGTGACCCTGCCCCGGTCCCTCTCCCTGTGACCCTGCCCCTGTCCCTCTCCCTGTGACCATGCCCCGGTCCCTCTCCCCGTGACACTGCCCCTGTCCCTCTCCCCGTGACCCTGCCCCTGTCCCTCTCCCCGTGACCCTGCCCCTGTCCCTCTCCCCGTGACACTGCCCCTGTCCCTCTCCCTGTGACCCTGCCGCGGTCCCTCTCCCCGTGACCCAGCCCCGGTCCCACTCCCCTGACACTGCCCCGGTCCCTCTCCCCGTGACCCTGCCCCTGTCCCTCTCCCTGTGACCCTGCCCCGGTCCCACTCCCCGTGACCCAGCCCCGGTCCCACTCCCCGTGACACTGCCCCTGTCCCTCTCCCCGTGACCCTGCCCCGGTCCGTCTCACCGTGACCCTGCCCCTGTCCCTCTCCCCTTGACACTGCCCCTGTCCCTCTCAACCGTGACACTGCCCCTGTCCCACTCCCCGTGACCCTGCCCCGGTCCGTCTCACCGTGACCCTGCCCCTGTCCCTCTCCCCGTGACACTGCCCCGGTCCCTCTCAACCGTGACACTGCCCCTGTCCCTCTCCCCGTGACACTGCCCCGGTCCCTCTCCCTGTGACCCTGCCCCTGTCCCTCTCCCTGTGACACTGCCCCGGTCCCTCTCCCTGTGACCCTGCCCCTGTCCCTCTCCCTGTGACCCTGCCCCTGTCCCTTTCCCTGTGACCCTACCCCGGTCCCTCTCCCCGTGACACTGCCCCTGTCCCTCTCCCTGTGACCCTGCCCCTGTCCCTCTCCCTGTGACCCTGCCCCGGTCCCACTCCCCTGACACTGCCCCGGTCCCTCTCCCCGTGACACTGCCCCTGTCCCTCTCCCCGTGACCCTGCCCCTGTCCCTCTCCCTGTGACCCTGCCCCTGTCCCTCTCCCCGTGTTACTGCCCCGGTCCCACTCCCCGTGACACTGCCCCTGTCCCTCTCCCTGTGACCCTGCCCCTGTCCCTCTCCCCGTGACCCTGCCCCGGTCCCTCTCCCTGTGACCCTGCCCCGGTCCCTCTCCCTGTGACCCTGCCCCTGTCCCTCTCCCCGTGACCCTGCCCCGGTCCCACTCCCCGTGACACTGCCCCTGTTCCTCTCCCTGTGACCCTGCCGCGGTCCCTCTCCCTGTGACACTGCCCCTGTCCCTCTCCTTGTGACCCTGCCCCGGTCCCTCTCCCCGTGACCCTGCCCCTGTCCCACTCCCCGTGACCCTGCCCCGGTCCCTCTCCCCGTGACACTGCCCCTGTCCCACTCCCCGTGACCCTGCCCCGGTCCCTCTCCCCGTGACACTGCCCCTGTCCCACTCCCCGTGACCCTGCCCCGGTCCCTCTCCCCGTGACACTGCCCCTGTCCCTCTCCCCGTGACCCTGCCCCTGTCCCACTCCCCATGACACTGCCCCTGTCCCTCTCCCCGTGACCCTGCCCCGGTCCATCTCCCTGTGACCCTGCCCCGGTCCCTCTCCCCGTGACCCTGCCCCGGTCCGTCTCCCCGTGACACTGCCCCTGTCCCTCTCCCCGTGACCCTGCCCCTGTCCCACTCCCCATGACACTGCCCCTGTCCCTCTCCCCGTGACCCTGCCCCGGTCCATCTCCCTGTGACCCTGCCCCGGTCCCTCTCCCTGTGACACTGCCCCTGTCCCACTCACCGTGACCCAGCCCCTGTCCCTCTCCCCGTGACCCAGCCCCTGTCCCTCTCCCCGTGACACTGCCCCTGTCCCTCTCCCCGTGACACTGCCCCTGTCCCTCTCCCCGTGACACTGCCCCTGTCCCTCTCCCCGTGACACTGCCCCTGTCCCTCTCCCCGTGACCCTGCCCCGGTCCCACTCCCCGTGACCCTGCCCCTGTCCCTCTCCCTGTGACCCAGCCGCGGTCCCTCTCCCTGTGACCCTGCCCCGGTCCCTCTCCCCGTGACACTGCCCCTGTCCCTCTCCCCGTGACCCTGCCCCTGTCCCACTCCCCGTGACACTGCACCGGTCCCTCTCCCTGTGACCCTGCCCCGGTCCCTCTCCCAGTGACCCTGCCCCTGTCCCTCTCCCCGTGACCCTGCCCCGGTCCCGCTCCCTGTGACCCTGCCCCGGTCCCTCTCCCTGTGACCCTGCCCCGGTCCCTCTCCCCGTGACCCTGCCCCTGTCCCTCTCCCCGTGACCCTGCCCCGGTCCCTCTCCCCGTGACCCTGCCCCGGTCCCTCTCCCTGTGACACTGCCCCTGTCCCTCTCCCTGTGACCCTGCCCCTGTCCCACTCCCCGTGACACTGCCCCTGTCCCTCTCCCTGTGACACTGCCCCTGTCCCTCTCCCCGTGACCCTGCCCCTGTCCCTCTCCCCGTGACACTGCCCCTGTCCCTCTCCCCGTGACCATGCCCCGGTCCCACTCCCCGTGACCCTGCCCCGGTCCCTCTCCCTGTGACCCTGCCCCGGTCCCTCTCCCTGTGACCCTGCCCCTATCCCACTCCCCATGACCCAGCCGCGGTCCCACTCCCCGTGACCCTGCCCCTGTCCCTCTCCCTGTGACCCTGCCCCGGTCCCTCTCCCCGTGACACTGCCCCTGTCCCTCTCCCCGTGACCCAGCCCCGGTCCCACTCCCCGTGACACTGCCCCTGTCCCTCTCCCCGTGACACTGCCCCTGTCCCTCTCCCCGTGACACTGCCCCTGTCCCTCTCCCCGTGACACTGCCCCTGTCCCTCTCCCTGTGACCCTGCCCCGGTCCCACTCCCCGTGACCCAGCCCCGGTCCCACTCCCCGTGACACTGCCCCTGTCCCTCTCCCCGTGACCCTGCCCCGGTCCCTCTCAACCGTGACACTGCCCCTGTCCCTCTCCCCGTGACACTGCCCCGGTCCCTCTCCCCGTGACACTGCCCCGGTCCCTCTCCCTGTGACCCTGCCCCTGTCCCTCTCCCTGTGACCCTGCCCCTGTCCCTCTCCCCGTAACCCTGCCCCGGTCCCACTCCCCTTGACACTGCCCCTGTCCCTCTCCCTGTGACCCTGCCCCTGTCCCTCTCCCCGTAACCCTGCCCCGGTCCCTCTCCCTGTGACCCTGCCCCGGTCCCTCTCCCAGTGACCCTGCCCCTGTCCCTCTCCCCGTGACCCTGCCCCGGTCCCACTCCCCGTGACACTGCCACTGTCCCTCTCCCTGTGACCCTGCCGCGGTCCCTCTCCCTGTGACCCTGCCCCTGTCCCTCTCCCTGTGACACTGCCCCTGTCCCACTCCCCGTGACACTGCCCCTGTCCCTCTCCCCGTGACCCTGCCCCGGTCCATCTCCCTGTGACCCTGCCCCGGTCCCTCTCCCTGTGACCCTGCCCCGGTCCATCTCCCTGTGACCCTGCCCCGGTCCCACTCCCCGTGACACTGCCGCGGTCCCTCTCCCTGTGACACTGCCCCTGTCCCACTCCCCGTGACACTGCCCCGGTCCCTCTCCCCGTGACCCTGCCCCGGTCCGTCTCCCCGTGACCCTGCCCCGGTCCCTCTCCCTGTGACACTGCCCCTGTCCCACTCCCCGTGACCCAGCCCCTGTCCCTCTCCCCGTGACCCAGCCCCTGTCCCTCTCCCCGTGACACTGCCCCTGTCCCTCTCCCCGTGACACTGCCCCTGTCCCTCTCCCCGTGACCATGCCCCGGTCCCTCTCCCTGTGACCCTGCCCCTGTCCCTCTCCTCGTGACCCTGCCCCTGTCCCTCTCCCCGTGACCCTGCCCCTGTCCCTCTCCCTGTGACCCTGCCCCGGTCCCACTCCCCGTGACCCTGCCCCGGTCCCACTCCCCGTGACACTGCCCCTGTCCCTCTCCCCGTGACCCTGCCCCTGTCCCTCTCCCTGTGACCCTGCCCCGGTCCCACTCCCCGTGACCCTGCCCCGGTCCCACTCCCTGTGACCCTGCCCCTGTCCCTCCCCCCGTGACCATGCCGCCTGTCCCTCTCCCCGTGACACTGCCCCTGTCCCTCTCCCCGTGACCCTGCCCCTGTCCCTCTCCCCGTGACCATGCCGCCTGTCCCTCTCCCCGTGACCCTGCCCCGGTCCCACTCCCCGTGACACTGCCCCTGTCCCTCTCCCCTTGACCATGCCGCCTGTCCCTCTCCCCGTGACACTGCCGCGGTCCCTCTCCCCGTGACCCTGCCCCTGTCCCTCTCCCCGTGACCATGCCGCCTGTCCCTCTCCCCGTGACCCTGCCCCGGTCCCTCTCCCTGTGACCCTGCCCCTGTCCCTCTCCCCGTGACACTGTCCCTGTCCCTCTCCCCGTGACCCTGCCCCTGTCCCTCTCCCTGTGACCCTGCCCCGGTCCCACTCCCCGTGACACTGCCCCTGTCCCTCTCTTCCGTGACACTGCCCCTGTCCCTCTCCCCGTGACCCTGCCCCTGTCCCTCTCCCCGTGACACTGCCCCTGTCCCTCTCCCCGTGACCCTGCCCCAGTCCCTCTCCCTGTGACCCTGCCCCGGTCCCACTCCCCGTGACACTGCCCCTGTCCCTCTCCCCGTGACCCTGCCCCTGTCCCTCTCTTCCGTGACACTGCCCCAGTCCCTCTCCCCGTGACCCTGCCCTTGTCCCTCTCCCTGTGACCCTGCCCCTGTCCCTCTCCCCGTGACCCTGCCGCTGTCCCTCTCCCCGTGACACTGCCCCTGTCCCTCTCTTCCGTGACACTGCCCCTGTCCCTCTCCCCGTGACACTGCCCCGGTCCCTCTCCCCGTGACCCTGCCCCTGTCCCTCTCCCTGTGACCCTGCCCCTGTCCCTCTCCCCGTGACACTGCCCCTGTCCCTCTCCCCGTAACACTGCCCCTGTCCCTCTCCCCGTGACCCTGCCCCGGTCCCACTCCCCGTGACACTGCCCCTTTCCCTCTCTTCCGTGACACTGCCCCTGTCCCTCTCCCCGTGACCCTGCCCCTGTCCCTCTCCCTGTGACCCTGCCCCTGTCCCTCTCCCTGTGACCCTGCCGCGGTCCCACTCCCCGTGACCCTGCCGCCTGTCCCACTCCCCGTGACACTGCCCCTGTCCCTCTCCCCGTGACACTGCCCCTGTCCCTCTCCCCGTGACACTGCCCCTGTCTCTCTCCCCGTGACCCTGCCCCGTCCCTCTCCCTGTGACCCTGCCCCGGTCCCACTCCCCGTGACACTGCCCCTGTCCCTCTCCCCGTGACCCTGCCCCTGTCCCTCTCCCCGTGACACTGCCCCTGTCCCTCTCCCCTTGACACTGCCGCGGTCCCTCTCCCCGTGACCCTGCCCCTGTCCCTCTCCCCGTGACCATGCCGCCTGTCCCTCTCCCCGTGACCCTGCCCCTGTCCCTCTCCCCGTGACCATGCCGCCTGTCCCTCTCCCCGTGACACTGCCCCTGTCCCTCTCCCTGTGACCCTGCCCCTGTCCCTCTCCCCGTGACCCTGCCCCGGTCCATCTCCCTGTGACCCTGCCCCGGTCCCTCTCCCTGTGACCCTGCCCCGGTCCATCTCCCTGTGACCCTGCCCCGGTCCCACTCCCCGTGACACTGCCGCGGTCCCTCTCCCTGTGACACTGCCCCTGTCCCACTCCCCGTGACACTGCCCCGGTCCCTCTCCCCGTGACCCTGCCCCGGTCCGTCTCCCCGTGACCCTGCCCCGGTCCCTCTCCCTGTGACACTGCCCCTGTCCCACTCCCCGTGACCCAGCCCCTGTCCCTCTCCCCGTGACCCAGCCCCTGTCCCTCTCCCCGTGACACTGCCCCTGTCCCTCTCCCCGTGACACTGCCCCTGTCCCTCTCCCCGTGACCATGCCCCGGTCCCTCTCCCTGTGACCCTGCCCCAGTCCCTCTCCTCGTGACCCTGCCCCTGTCCCTCTCCCCGTGACCCTGCCCCTGTCCCTCTCCCTGTGACCCTGCCCCGGTCCCACTCCCCGTGACCCTGCCCCGGTCCCACTCCCCGTGACACTGCCCCTGTCCCTCTCCCTGTGACCCTGCCCCGGTCCCACTCCCTGTGACCCTGCCCCTGTCCCTCCCCCCGTGACCATGCCGCCTGTCCCTCTCCCCGTGACACTGCCCCTGTCCCTCTCCCCGTGACCCTGCCCCTGTCCCTCTCCCCGTGACCATGCCGCCTGTCCCTCTCCCCGTGACTCTGCCCCGGTCCCACTCCCCGTGACACTGCCCCTGTCCCTCTCCCCTTGACCATGCCGCCTGTCCCTCTCCCCGTGACACTGCCGCGGTCCCTCTCCCCGTGACCCTGCCCCTGTCCCTCTCCCCGTGACCATGCCGCCTGTCCCTCTCCCCGTGACCCTGCCCCGGTCCCTCTCCCTGTGACCCTGCCCCTGTCCCTCTCCCCGTGACACTGTCCCTGTCCCTCTCCCCGTGACCCTGCCCCTGTCCCTCTCCCTGTGACCCTGCCCCGGTCCCACTCCCCGTGACACTGCCCCTGTCCCTCTCTTCCGTGACACTGCCCCTGTCCCTCTCCCCGTGACCCTGCCCCTGTCCCTCTCCCCGTGACACTGCCCCTGTCCCTCTCCCCGTGACCCTGCCCCAGTCCCTCTCCCTGTGACCCTGCCCCGGTCCCACTCCCCGTGACACTGCCCCTGTCCCTCTCTTCCGTGACACTGCCCCAGTCCCTCTCCCCGTGACCCTGCCCTTGTCCCTCTCCCTGTGACCCTGCCCCTGTCCCTCTCCCCGTGACCCTGCCGCTGTCCCTCTCCCCGTGACACTGCCCCTGTCCCTCTCTTCCGTGACACTGCCCCTGTCCCTCTCCCCGTGACACTGCCCCGGTCCCTCTCCCCGTGACCCTGCCCCTGTCCCTCTCCCTGTGACCCTGCCCCTGTCCCTCTCCCCGTGACACTGCCCCTGTCCCTCTCCCCGTAACACTGCCCCTGTCCCTCTCCCCGTGACCCTGCCCCGGTCCCACTCCCCGTGACACTGCCCCTTTCCCTCTCTTCCGTGACACTGCCCCTGTCCCTCTCCCCGTGACCCTGCCCCTGTCCCTCTCCCTGTGACCCTGCCCCTGTCCCTCTCCCTGTGACCCTGCCGCGGTCCCACTCCCCGTGACCCTGCCGCCTGTCCCACTCCCCGTGACACTGCCCCTGTCCCTCTCCCCGTGACACTGCCCCTGTCCCTCTCCCCGTGACACTGCCCCTGTCTCTCTCCCCGTGACCCTGCCCCTGTCCCTCTCCCTGTGACCCTGCCCCGGTCCCACTCCCCGTGACACTGCCCCTGTCCCTCTCCCCGTGACCCTGCCCCGGTCCCACTCCCCGTGACACTGCCCCTGTCCCTCTCCCCGTGACCCTGCCCCGTCCCTCTCCCCGTGACCATGCCGCCTGTCCCTCTCCCCGTGACACTGCCCCTGTCCCTCTCCCTGTGACCCTGCCCCTGTCCCACTCCCCGTGACCCTGCCGCGGTCCCACTCCCCGTGACACTGCCCCTGTCCCTCTCCCCGTGACACTGCCCCTGTCCCTCTCCCCGTGACACTGCCCCGGTCCCTCTCCCCGTGACCATGCCCCCTGTCCCTCTCCCCGTGACCCTGCCCCTGTCCCTCTCCCCGTGACACTGCCCCTGTCCCTCTCCCCTTGACACTGCCGCGGTCCCTCTCCCCGTGACCCTGCCCCTGTCCCTCTCCCCGTGACCATGCCGCCTGTCCCTCTCCCCGTGACCCTGCCCCTGTCCCTCTCCCCGTGACACTGCCCCTGTCCCTCTCCCTGTGACCCTGCCCCTGTCCCACTCCCCGTGACCCTGCCGCGGTCCCACTCCCCGTGACACTGCCCCTGTCCCTCTCCCCGTGACACTGCCCCTGTCCCTCTCCCCGTGACACTGCCCCGGTCCCTCTCCCCGTGACCATGCCCCCTGTCCCTCTCCCCGTGACACTGCCCCTGTCCCTCTCCCCGTGACACTGCCCCTGTCCCTCTCCCTGTGACACTGCCCCTGTCCCTCTCCCCGTGACACTGCCCCTGTCCCTCTCCCTGTGACCCTGCCCCGGTCCCACTCCCCGTGCCACTGCCCCTGTCCCTCTCCCCGTGACATTGCCCCTGTCCCTCTCCCCGTGACACTGCCCCTGTCCCTCTCCCTGTGACCCTTCCCCGGTCCCACTCCCCGTGACACTGCCCCTGTCCCTCTCTTCCGTGACACTGCCCCTGTCCCTCTCCCTGTGACCCTGCCCCGGTCCCTCTCCCTGTGACCCTGCCCCTGTCCCTCTCCCTGTGACCCTGCCCCGGTCCCTCTCCCTGTGACCCTGCCCCTGTCCCTCTCCCTGTGACACTGCCCCTGTCCCTCTCCCTGTGACCCTGCCCCTGTGTCTCTCCCCGTTACCCTGCGCCGGTCCCACTCCCCGTGACCCTGCCGCGGTCCCACTCCCCGTGACACTGCCCCTGTCCCTCTCCCCGTGACCCTGCCCCTGTCCCTCTCCTCGTGACCCTGCCCCTGTCCCTCTCCCCGTGACCCTGCCCCTGTCCCTCTCCCTGTGACCCTGCCCCGGTCCCACTCCCCGTGACCCTGGCCCGGTCCCACTCCCCGTGACACTGCCCCTGTCCCTCTCCCTGTGACCCTGCCCCGGTCCCACTCCCTGTGACCCTGCCCCTGTCCCTCTCCCCGTGACCATGCCGCCTGTCCCTCTCCCCGTGACACTGCCCCTGTCCCTCTCCCCGTGACCATGCCGCCTGTCCCTCTCCCCGTGACCCTGCCCCGGTCCCACTCCCCGTGACACTGCCCCTGTCCCTCTCCCCATGACACTGCCGCGGTCCCTCTCCCCGTGACCCTGCCCCTGTCCCTCTCCCCGTGACCATGCCGCCTGTCCCTCTCCCCGTGACACTGCCCCTGTCCCTCTCCCTGTGATCCTGCCCCGGTCCCTCTCCCTGTGACCCAGCCGCGGTCCCTCTCCCTGTGACCCTGCCCCTGTCCCTCTCCCTGTGACCCTGCCCCTGTCCCTCTCCCTGTGACCCTGCACCTGTCCCTCTCCCCGTGACACTGCCCCTGTCCCTCTCCCCGTGACCCTGCCCCTGTCCCTCTCCCCGTGACCCTGCCCCTGTCCCTCTCCCCGTGACACTGCCCCTGTCCCTCTCCCCGTGACCCTGCCCCTGTCCCTCTCCCCGTGACCATGCCCCGGTCCCTCTCCCTGTGACCCTGCCCCTGTCCCTCTCCCTGTGTCCCTGCCCCGGTCCCTCTCCCCGTGACACTGCCCCTGTCCCTCTCCCCGTGACCCTGCCCCTGTCCCTCTCCCCGTGACACTGCCCCTGTCCCTCTCCCCGTGACACTGCCCCTGTCCCTCTCCCTGTGACCCTGCCCCAGTCCCTCTCCCCGTGACCCTGCCCCGGTCCCTCTCCCCGTGACACTGCCCCTGTCCCTCTCCCTGTGACACTGCCCCTGTCCCTCTCCCCGTGACATTGCCCCTTTCCCTCTCCCTGTGACCCTGCCGCGGTCCCTCCCCTTCGTTCCCTGCCCCGGTCCCACTCCCCGTGACACTGCCCCTGTCCCTCTCCCCGTGACCCTGCCCCTGTCCCTCTCCCTGTGACACTGCCCCTGTCCCTCTCCCCGTGACCCTGCCCCTGTCCCTCTCCCCGTGACCCTGCCCCTGTCCCTCTCCCTGTGACACTGCCCCTGTCCCTCTCCCCGTGACCCTGCCCCTGTCCCTCTCCCCGTGACACTGCCCCTGTCCCACTCCCCGTGACCCTGCCGCGGTCCCTCTCCCTGTGACACTGCCCCTGTCCCTCTCCCCGTGACACTGCCCCTGTCCCTCTCCCTGTGACACTGCCCCTGTCCCTCTCCCCGTGACCCTGCCCCTGTCCCTCTCCCCGTGACCCTGCCGCGGTCCCTCTCCCCGTGACCCTGCCCCGGTCCCTCTCCCCGTGACCCTGCCCCGGTCCCTCTCCCCGTGACCCTGCCCCTGTCCCTCTCCCTGTGACCCTGCCCCTGTCCCACTCCCCGTGACCCTGCAATCTTACCTGGCTCTAGCACACACAAGATACCAGGAGGCCATAAGGAGTAGGCCATTTGGCCCATCGAGTCTCTTCTACCATTCAGTGAGATCCTGGTTGATCCAGACCATCCTCAATTTCACATCTGTGCCTTTTCCCCCTCACCCTCGATTCCTCTTCCTGATTAAAGCTCTCCCTCCCTCTCAGCTTTGAATATACTGAATGACCCAGCCTCGACAGCTCTCTGCGATAGGGAATCCCACAGATTCACTCCCATCGGAGAGTGAAGTAATTCCTCCCCATCCCCACCTTCAATGGGTTAGCCCTCACTCTGAGATGGTGCCCCTGTGGGTCTGAGAGTCTCCCACCCAAGGGGGGAATACCCTCTCCCCATCTCTCCCCCTGTGAATGTTGTCTGTTTCACCTCTCAATCTTCTCAACTCCACTTGTGTCCAGGTCCCATCGCAGACTCTGAGACATCCCATCCCAGCATTCAAGTGGCACTCACAAACTTGGTGATAATCTGTTCAGTTCCCTCATCCAAGTCATGAATACATTGTTGTAACTAACTGTGGTCCGAACACTGATCCCTGTGACACGACACCTGTTTCAGGTTGACCACATCGCCCTCCCCCCTGTATCTCAACTCCCTGGTGAGGGGCTCGGAGGGGAGCTTGCAGGGGGTGCTATTCCCACGTGCCGGCTGCCCCCTGTCCTTCTAGTCAGAAGTGACTATGGGTTTGGAAGGTACTGTCTGAGAATCTTTTGTGAGTTTCTGCAGGGAATCTTGTACACACTGCTGCTACTGAGCATCGGGTGAGGGGGGGGGGGTGGAGGGAGGGGATGTTTGGGGAGTCTCTGCAGGGTATCTTGTAGCTGGTACACACTGCTGTTACTGAGCGTCGGGGGGTGGAGGGAGGGGATGTTTGGGGAGTTTCTGCAGGGTATCTTGTAGATGGTACACACTGCTGTTACTGAGCGTCAGGGGGTGGAGGGAGGGGATGTTTGGGGAGTTTCTGCAGGGTATCTTGTAGATGGTACACACTGCTGTTATTGAGGGTCGGGGGGGGTGGAGGGAGGGGATGTTTGGGGAGTTTCTGCAGGGTATCTTGTAGATGGTACACACTGCTGTTACTGAGTGTCAGGGGGTGGAGGGAGGGGATGTTTGGGGAGTTCCTGCGGGGTACCTTGTAGCTGGTACACACTGCTGTTACTGAGTGTCAGGCGGTGGAGGGAGGGGATGTTTGGGGAGTTCCTGCGGGGTACCTTGTAGCTGGTACACACTGCTGTTACTGAGCGTCGGGGGGTGGAGGGAGGGGATGTTTGTGGATGTGGTGCCAATCAAGTGGGTGCTGCTTTGTCCCTGGATTCTCGAGTGTTGTTGGATGATCAACCACGGTGATATTGAAAGGCAGGGTGGGACCGAAGGCGTCAATGCCTTCCTCCTGCTATTATTTTCCCTTAGTGTTCTTGCAAAGTAATTCCTGATAATGGGCTTTTGGCCGAAACATCACCGAAACATCACCTCTCCTGCTCCTCGGATGCTGCCTGACCTGCTGTGCTTTTCCAGCACCATCTGTTTGGACTCTGACTCTCCAGCGTCTGCAGTGGTCCCCTTTCTGCCCTTCCCGCACAGGACCCTGACGAGTGTAGGATGGAAAGCCATGGCTGAAACTCTCTGTTCTCCAGCAACACTCCAGATTCCACTCCATCCTGGAGAAGGCTAGTGAGCAGAGATCAGTCTAAGGTTGGATGGATCAGGACCATTCTCACTTGAGCGCAGGAGGTTGAGACACAACCTGCTCGAGGTTTATAAAATCAGGAAGGGGTATCCAGAGAGAGTTAGTGGTGGGTGCCTGATCCCTCGGATAGGGGATTTCAAGACTTCTGGGCATATCTTTTAGGAGACAGGAGAGAGATTTAAAAAGGACATGAGATGCAAATGTTGTAGCCAGAGGGTGGTTTGTGTGTGGAATGAACGTGCTGAGGAAGTGGTGGATATGGGAACAGTTACAATGTGTAAAATGTGATAAGGACATGGATGGGAAAGGTTCAGAGGGACATTGGCCAGGAGCAGGCAGGTGGGACTAGTTGAGTTTGAGATTATGGTCAGCATGGACTGGTTGGGCCGAAGGGTCTGTTTCCATGCTGTCTGACTCTGGGTGTACAGGTACGTACATATTCAGGGACAGAACAAGCCCACTTTGCCCATCAGTGCCTCCTAACCTTCTCTACATTGAATGGCCAACGTCTGGTCCTGTGTGTTGGATTAGTGTTGTGTTTTTGATGTACCAGGGACTGACAAGAGGATTCACTGAAGCCTGGGTGTTGCCCAAAATGGGAGGTGCACCATGTGTCTTTCAGAAAGAATAACAAGACATGCAACATGACTTTGTCAAACACTTGGTTCACACCCACACCTGGTGACTGGGAATCGAACAGGCAGGCTTCAGGAGGAGTGCCTAAAAATGCTTTAAAAACAAGTGAGCGAGGCCAGAGGTTTCGGCTGGCTATCTCCGAGTGAAGGGTGAAAGGTCGAAGCAGCACATCTCCAGGAGAGGTTGAGAGGTCAGTGCTGAGACCTCAGGTGCTCTCCCGTTGTGTGACAGGGAGTTGAGACAGTCTTTAATTAAGCTAAGTCCTTCTTTATTTAACTCCTGAAGTCCCAGTACTCAACATGAATCACACAGGTGCTGCAATATTTCATTCTTACTACATCTGACAACTGCAGCTTTAACTAACTTCACTTCAGCCGCCTTTCATTCACATTCAACTCCAAGTTTTGTTTGAACCAAACACCATGCTCATTTGGGCCAAGATGTGGGTTTTGCCTCATCCTGTTCCTTCTCTGAAGATGGACTCAAGGCCATGTTGGTCTCGATGGTCAAAGGTTAGCCTTTGTTCTGCTAAACGTTTATGCCAAACTGTGCTCATCCTCCTAGCAACGTCTCTGGGTCTTAGCCAATGAATCGGCCAGACCCCAAACATACCGCTGGAAGCCAGCCCTGTGGCGTTTACCGGTAACCAACTGCTGAACGGGTTAACTGCTAATAAGTTGACACCGAGAGACACCAAGTCTGGGAGACCACTGTAAGACAGTCCTTACTGGGTTAACACGGGTTACAGTTTACAATACCCTGGCTGCAGTTTTAACTGGAGTTAGTCAGAGTTCCACTTGGCCAGAATTCCCAGCATGCTTCATTATAGCTCCTAACCATTCGCGTAGCCATTTCTGCTGTGGGCCGTGTGGCCACCTGAGAGAGATGGGGCATCTGAGCATCTTAAAAACTGAGGCACTGCTAAAGTGGGGAGCCTGTGGGGTGGGGGGGGGCAGGGGGTTCAGCGAGGATAGGGATGAGAGATCAGGAGGTTGTTTTGGGGGGGGGGGTGTAGTCTCCCTGTCAGCACATGGGTCGCAGAAGCTCTCCGGTCAGAGAAGAGTTTAAAAATAAAGGGATTGCAGTGCGTGTGGAAAAATCCACTGGAATAGTCCAGCAACGTTCAGATGCCCTGAAAGAATTTGAGAAAAGGTCAAGCTGGTAATTTGCAAGAATGCTGACTTTTCGAACAGGGTTGGAGCAGTAAAACCAGTTATTCAACAAAACAATAAAGAGAGTGGATGCTGAGACCACACCCAGAGTGCAGCACATTGCTCTGGTGTCCCTGTTAAGGAAGGATTTACTCCCTTTGGAAACTGTGCGAGAGGACGCTACCCCAGTCAATTTCCTGTCATTGACTCATAGAGATGTCCAGCACAGAAACAGACCCTTCCATCCAACCCGATATCCCAACCCAATCTAGTCCCACCTGCCAGTACCTAGCCCATATCCCTCCAAACCCTTCCTATTCATATACCCATCCAAATGCCTCTTAAATGTTGTAATTGTACCAGCCTCCACCACATCCTCTGGCAGACTACCTTCTCCGTGAAAAAGTTGCCCCTTAGGTCTCTTTTATATCTTTCCCCTCTCACCCTAAACTTATGCCGTCTAGTTCTGGACTCCCCCACCCCAGAGAAGACTTTGTCTATTCCCCCTATCCATGCCCCTCATAATGTTGTAAACCTCTTTAAAGGTGCCCCCTCAGCCTCTGACTCTTCAGGGAGAACAGCCCCAGCCTGTTCAGCCTCTCCCTGTAGCTCAAATCCTCCATCCCTGGAAACATCCTTGTAAATCATTTCTGAACCCTCTCAAGTTTCACAACATCCTTCTAATAGGAAGGAGACCAGAATCGCACACAATATTCCAACAGTGGCCTAACCAATGTCCTGTACAGCCACAACATGACCTCCCAACTCCTGTACTCAATACTCTGACCAATAAAGGAAAGCATACCAAACGCCTTCTTCACTATCCTATCTACCTGCAACTCCACTTTTAAGGAGCTATGAACCTACACTCCAAGGTCTCTTTGTTCAGCAACACTCCCTAGGACCTTACCATTAAGTGTATAAGTCCTGCCAAGGTTTACTTTCCCAAAATGCAGCAGCTCGCATTTATCTGAATTAAACTCCATCTGCAACTTCTCAGTCCATTGGCCCATCTGATCAAGGTCATGTGGTAATCTGAGGTAACCCTCTTTGCTGTCCACTACACCTCCAATTTTGGTGTCATCTGCAAACTTACTAACTGTACCTCTTATGCTTGCATCCAAATCGTTTATGTAAATGACAAAAAGTAGAGGACCCAGCACTGATCCTTGTGGCACTCCACTGGTCACAGGCCTCCAGTCTGAAAAACAACCCTCCACCACCACCCTCTGTCTTCTACCTTTGAACCAGTTCTGTATCCAAATGGCTAGTTCTCCCTGTATTCCATGAGATCTAACCTTGCTAATCAGTCTCCCATGGGGAACCTTGTCGAACGACTTACTGAAGTCTATATAGATCAGATCTACTACTCTACCCTCATCCTCTTTGTTACTTCTTTAACAAACTCAATCAAGTTTGTGAGACATGATTTCCCACGCACAAAGCCATGTTGACTATCCCTAATCAGTCCTTGCCTTTCCAAATACCTGTACATCCTATCCCTCAGGATTCCCTCCAACAACTTGCCCACCACCGAGGTCAGGCTCACTGGTCTATAGTTCCCTGACTTGTCCTTACTGCCCTTCTTAAACAGTGGCACAAAGTTAGCCAACCTCCAGTCTTCTGGCACCTCACCTGTGACTATCGATGATACAAATATCTCAGCAAGAGGCCCAGCAATCACTTCTCTAGCTTCCCACAGAGTTCTCATGTACACCTGATCAGGTCCTGGGGATTTATCCACCTTTACCCGTTTCAAGACACCCAGCAATTCCTCCTCTGTAATCTGGACATTTTGCAAGATGTCACCATCTATTTCCCTACAGTCTATACCTTCCATGACCTTTTCCACAGTAAATACTGATGCAAAATACTTGTTTAGTATCTCCCCATCTCCTGCGCCTCCACATAAAGGCCACCTTGCTGATCTTTGAGGGGCCCTATTCTCTCCCTAGTTACCCTTTTGTCCTTAATATATTTGTAAAAACCTTTTGGATTCTCCTTAATCCTAATTCCCAAAGCTATCTCATGTCCCCTTTTTGCCCTCCTGATTTCCCTCTTAACTATACTCCTACTTCCTTCTAAGGATTCTACTCTTCTAAGGATTCACTCAATCTCTCCTGTCTGTACCTGAGATATGCTTCCTTCTTTTTCTGAACCAAACTCTTGATTTCTGTAGTCATCCAGCCTTTCACCCTAACAGGAATATACTGTCTCAAAGGGTGGTGTTTTAGCAGCGACTGACCACATTCCATCCATGTTGGCTGGAGTTTCGAGGACTGACTGGTGGATCTTATTGACACCTGGAGATCTTCACCCAGTTCCAACTGCACTTTGTTTGCCCAGTTAATGTCAGGGACAATGGATTGATGCTCTGTAGACCAGAGAGAATTTCTGGGGCACGGGAGTGTGGCTGGATACAGACAGGGCAGGAGAGACACACTTGAGCTGGGAATCTCACTGACACTGGAATCGGATGGAGCCATTGACTGTTTCTATTACACGCTGAGCAGCATGGAGACCACTCAGCCCATTGAGTCTGTGGCAGCTTTCAGTGTGATCACACCTGATCCTGACCATCCTCAAGTCCACTTCCCTTCCCTTTTCCCCCCTAACCCTCGATTCCCTTCCTGATTAAACCTCTCCCTCCCTCTCAGCCTTGAATATACTGAATGACCCAGCCTCGACAGCCCTCTGCTGTAGGGAATCCCTCAGAGAGTGAAGAAATTCCTTCCCAATTCTGTCTTCAATGGGTTAGCCCTCAGTCTGAGATGATGCCCCTGTGGGTCCTACAGTTTCTCACCCAAGGAGAAACATCCTCTCCCCATATCTCCCCACTATAGGAATTCGGTGTGTTTGAGTAAGGTATCCCAGCTGCAGTCTGCCTCATGGCTTGAATAGTTTTTGGAAAATCTTGCGATAAGGAACAATCCAGCACAGGAATAGGCCCTTCTAAGCTTGCAATGACACAATTTTCCCTTCTATGCGAAAACTGCCTTCACTTACAGGATCTGTATCCCTCCAGGTGTTTCTCGAATGCTATTATCGTGTCTGTTTTCACCACCTCCTCTGGCAGCACGTTCCACACATGCACCACCCTTTGTGTGAAAAACATCCCTCCCCCTCACACCTTGAACCTGTGGCCCATAGTAACTGACCCCTCCATCCTGGGAAATAGAGTGGGAAGTAAGAGACTACCCAAAACCATTCACAATCTGATAAACTTCTATCAGGTTGCCCCTCAGCCTCCTGTGTTCCAGGAACCAAACCCAGTCGATCCAACCTCTCTTCATCGCTAAACTCCCCCATACCAGGCAACATCCTGGTTAAACCTTTTCCATCCCCTCTCCAAAACATTCACATGCCTCTGGTTGTACAGTGAACCAGAATTGTACGCAATATTCCAAATGTGGCCGAACTAAAACTGCAGCATCACTTGTCTAATACTCAATGCCCCTTCTGATGAAGGAGAGTATGCCATAGGCCTTTTTACACTACCTGATCTACCTGCACTACCTGCTTCAGTGATCTGCAGACCTGCACACCCAGATCCCTCTGCATATCAACACTCCGAAGGGTTGCACCTGAGGGAGTATTGTCTGTCCAATATCGTTCAGGAGATCTGCTTTCTTGACCCCTCAACCTCACTGTTACTAACATGGATGAAGGCTGCTCCCCGTTACAGCCAACTGCGCCTCTGCTCCCCCCTTTCCCCCACCCTTCATATGCTAGGGTCCTTGCTGATTACATGTGGAGCAGGTGCAATCTAAACTCAGGCTTCCTAGCCTAGATATAGGGACATTAGCTCGGTAACACAAGAGCCCAGATGTTTGTAAATCTGCTTCCAGAATAACCGCCCTGATTGTTTATTAAACTTGCCCTGACTGTGTCATACAGCACAGAAACAGACCCTTCAGCCCAACTCGTCCAGCGCAGCCAAGTTTCCCAAGCTGAACTAGTCCCGTATCCCTGTAAACCTTTCCTGTTCATATCCCCATCCAGATGCCTTTTAAGAGAGTGCTAAGTGTACCGGTATCCAACCCCACCCTCCACTTCCTCTGGCAGCTCATTCTGCACATGCACCATCCTCTGTGAAAAAGTTGCTTGCCAAGTCCCTTTTCAATATTTCCCCTCTCATCTGACAAAGATCTGCGACCAAGTCTGTCCCTGTCCCTGAAAGAACTCTCAAAATAGATTGAGTGCACCCATCATCTCTTCGACATTCGGTGAAATAGCAAAGTGAAACAATTTCATACTCCACCATCTGTCACTACCAGTAACATTATCCTACCCATGCCTCAATGATAAGATTCAAAAACTCAGCTTTTTGTTGTTAACTTGAGGTATCTATAAAATATTTGAACAGTTTTATGCACTCAGAAACAAACATCTCAGCCTTCTGAATTATTCTGACTTTGCGCCCCACTCTTCCACCTCAGACCCTTCAGGTTGGCCTCCCAGCTCCTCCCTCCTAGATTTATCCACCCAAGCTCCAGCAGCGACTTGCCCAGTCCTCCCACTGGGCTGTGTCGTGCTCTGGCCATTTGTCAACAGCCTTGCACATTTTTATTACCCTGTTGCTGAAAGATTAGATTTTTCTCTGATTACTTGTAAATTTAGTCTTAACTGTTGCCACTCACTTACCTTAGTCCTATCTTTTCTGGCTCATTTCCAATGACCAGATCCAAAAGTTACCCTCCCCTTGTTGGACTTCATTCCTATTTGGCTGGAAAATGGTTCTAGTCAACAATGTTGCTGGAAAAGCACAACAGGTCAGGCAGCATCCAAGGAGTGGGACAATCGATGTTTCGGGCAAAAGCACTTCACCAGGGGATCAGGAAAGGAGTTCTGTATATATTTAGGCATTCCCCTCCCCTCTACCATCTAAAAGGATACCACCCCCTGCAAGTTCCCCTCCGAGCCCCTCCCCATCCCGACTTGGAAATATATCGGCCGTTCCTTCAGTGGGGCTGGGTCCCAATCCTGGAATTCCCTCCCTAAGGGACATTGTGGGTCTACCCACAGCACATGGACTGCAACGGTTCAAGAAGGCAGCTCACCCCCACCTTCTCAAGGGGGGCAACTAGGGACAGGGGCAGTAAATGCAGCTCACCCCCACCTTCTCAAGGGGGGGGCAACTAGGGACAGGGGCAGGAAATGCAGCTCACCCCCACCTTCTCAAGGGAGGGGCAACTAGGGACAGGGGCAGGAAATGCAGCTCACCCCCACTTTCTCAAGGGGGGGCAACTAGGGACAGGGGCAGGAAATGCAGCTCACTCCTACTTTTTGGGGGGGGGGGGGGGGGTAACTAGGGGCAGGGGAGTAAATGCTTGGCCCAGACAGAGATGCCCACATCCACAAACCCCTCTCCTGTCTGATTTACAGCCTGTTAGCTGAAGCAGGAAGTGAGAACACCTAAAATGATGATAAACACTCAGGTCTTTGAGCAGCAGCAGCAAAAGAGTTAAGGGGGTTGAAGAACACACCGCTGAATGATGGGAAATCACATCCCAGGGAACAGTCACACTCAGTTTGATCCTATTTCCCCAGCCAGGTTTCAATATGGGAGCTACTCTCTGTACAACTGGGTGAAACCACTTGGTTTGCTTCTGGCTGGTTCAAACTAATGCAGCTCACGGTCAGGGCAATCTCTGTGCCTGCTCCCCTGGGTGGGGAGAAACTGGGCAGTGCCCATGGCTGTATCCACCTTGATCTGGAATTGCTCAGCATTGCCCTAGGAAGGGCTGAGGGGAATATGGGCAGAATGCTGGCAAATGGGACTAGATTCATTTCAGTTAGATTAGATTCCCTACAGTGTGGAAACAGGCCCTTCGACCCAACAAGTCCACACCGACCGGCCGCAGAGTAACCCACCCAGACCCCTTTCCCTCGGACAAATGCACCTAACACTATGGGACAATTTCCCATGGCCAACCCACCCTAACCTGCACATCTTTGGACTGTGATAGAAAGCCCACACAAACACGGGGAGAAGATGCAAACTCCACACAGACAGTCACCCGAGGGTGGGATCAAACCCGGGTCCCTGGCACCATGAGACAGCAGTGCTGACCAGTGAGCCACCGTGCCACCCTCTAGGGTGCCTGGTCAGCATAGACTTTCCGTGTGGTATGACTGTATGATAGTGTTTCTGCTGAGATCCTGAAAGACAACTTTGAGAAAGGAAGGGTGGGGAGGAACAGTCCTGAACATACAGGAATTGTAGAATGGAACTCAGCACGTGAAGTACGTGTTTATTCAGAAATAAAGGTTGCTCACAATCCCGAAATCAATTTAACACTTAAAAAAAAACATAAGACAGCATTTACTAAGTCAACAACATCCTTTATACAATACATACAATACAGCAAATGTCTGTAACCTCACCGGGCGGGACAAAAAGTTATAACTGAATAGACCTCCCCCCACCAAATGCTGGGCTTGCTAGGGGAATAAAATGAGTCCCTCCCACCAGGAATGGGTGGGCTCTCTGAAGTTAATGACTGGGATTTCTCGGAGTACTGCTGCTGCCTCACACAGACACACACACAGACAGACAGAGACAGACAGACAGACACACACACACACAGAGATACTGGTGTTTTCTTGTGGGACAATTCAGCTGTGCTGAAAGATGAACAAAGGGGATGCACTCAAAATTACCTGCAGTGCCCTCCCCTCCATCTCTCTCGCCCCAAACAGTTCACTGACACCAGGTTGGGCCCTGTGGCTGGCAGCATGATGTGAACAATTGACAGGTCGGACTCTTCCTCAGTAATGTGGGTCTCAGCTCATTCTGAAACCGCGTCCACCCCAGCAGCGTCACCTCCCTTTGTTTCCAACCCACCACGAGTCCGGGGTGATCTGGGAAACGGCGCCCGTCCACGAGTGGGCAGGTGCTGCTGCTCTGTGGTGGGATCCCAGGCACAGCCGGTCTGGGGGAAAGGTACAAAACCAGGTGCTACAGTGAGGGGGGGGGTGGGGGACGTTCCAGCTGACCCCCCCCCCCCCACCCACACACACACACACACACACACACACACACACACATGGATTTTTGTTTCAACAAAATGTTTTTTTTGTGTTAAGTAAGTTTTCCCACTGAAAGAAATCCATTGGCACCAACTTCAGTTCATGACTCTGTAAATGGGATGTTTGTGGGGGGGGGGGGGGGGGGGTGAAGGGAAGGGAAGGGCTCGAGACCTGAAAAGGCAGGAAGGGTTGGGTGGGGGGTGGGGGGGGTGGAGGAGTAGTTTGGTTTGGTTAAAAGTGGACACTATCTGCAGCTTTGTGGCATATATCGCACTTGCCGACACACGGTAGGTGGAAAGTCCAGCAGCATGGGCTGGATCAATGTGGCTTCACTTCTCTCTAACGGATAGTCTTGACGGGGCTCTTGAAGTTACTGGCAGCTTGGAGCTGGAGTTGGTACGCCATGGGGTGGATCTTGAAACCGTACAGCCTGGTGAAGGACAGGGGGTGGGGGGGGGGAGAGACAGAGGGAAAGAAACAGAGTTAAAGAGGGGTTGCGAGAAACAACAGGTCTGAATACACCAGTGTCTGTCAACATCTCCCTCGCGAGTGCCATTCCCGCCCCCACAGTCTCAACATCCTCATCCCATCCTGTCACACTGCCAAATTGGTTCCAGTCATCTCAATGGGCAGAAAACCGCAATCTCTCCAGCTGCTGCTAAATCGCCCTA